>NC_089587.1:62302670-62602670 GCF_019320115.1 Miscanthus floridulus | reverse complement strand
TGCCACCTTTTCCTTCCATACTTGCTTGGACTGTAGATTTAACTTTGGCGGAGTAGGTTCATTTTTCATAGGTTCTTCATCTTCTTCCCATTCATTCTTTGGGGGTTGATTCTTCTGGCATTGGAATGATCGACATCTCCTCCTAGAGCTGGTCTTCTTTGGCTGCTCATAAGTGGTATAACTATTGAAATAACACCGTACCTTTTCTCTAGAGAATTGGAAGTGGACTTGTCCAGATCCACCGTAGATGATTGTATTAGTAGTAGTGTTGAGGAACGGTCTTCCAAGGATGATGGGTGTATCATATTCTTCTTCTCCCATGTCTAGGACCATGAAGTCGACAGGAGCATACTGATCATGTATTCTCACTATGACATCTTTGGCTATTCTCTCCAAAAATCAGATTGATTGATCCGCCATCTATAATTGCATATACGTAGGGAACAAAGGTTCATCACCAAATAAGTATTCATATGTTACCTTGGACATTATATTGACACCCGATCCAATGTCGTAGAAGGTCTTGTGGAATATTCTTTGTCCAATGGTACACTCGATCATGGGTACGCCCGGATCATCCTTCTTGGTAAGATATGGTAAAGCGAGGAGGTGGTCGTACTCCGATCAAAGCGTGTTGATCATGTTGACTGACTCTTCTAGTGACTGCCTAGCTTTGTTCTTTCTTCTTCTTGCTCGCAGTTGTCTCTTCAAGTAGGTACTACGTTTGTGGATGTCTAGGAGATTACAAGATATGATTCTTAAAAGAAAACTTCTCTTTTTTATCCTTGATTGTGAAGCAAATTTTGGCATTGTCCATATAGATGATGGCTTTTGTGGTGCTTAGGAAAGGTTGGCCCAAGATAATGGGTGCCCTTTCATCTCCACCTGTTTCCAAAACCACTAAGTCTACGGGAACATATGACTATCCCACTCGAACAATGGCATCTTAAAGAACTCCCTTGGGGTAGCAAAGTGACTGATCTACAAGCTACAAACACATATTTGTGTACAACTAAGTATCTCCATTAATTTTATCATAACTTACCTTTGGCATAATGTTGACACTTGCTCCGAAGTCACAGACAACTTCTTAGAAAATGTGAGGTCCAATGGTGATGGGGATGACAGGTCATCCTGGATTGCTCTTCTTTTCAGGCAAGGAATAATCTATCCACCTTCCAGTCGATGGTTGTATACAATAGTATGCTGCATTGCGAATATCAACAATATTTGCAGTTTCTAGATCTTCTGGTTGCCCTAGAATCTTACCTTTGTCGGTCGGAGGAATAGCAGCCACTAGCTGAGCTATTTGTGATTCTATCATTTTATTAAAGCTATATTGGTTCTTAATTGCATAGGAGAAGCTATCTATTCTATTATTTATATTTTCTAAGATCTTATCATTGGAGGCTAGCTTTCTAGATAGGCCCTCCATAATTTTAGCTTAGCCAAAAATCAATTCTCTCAAGGGTGGTTGATTATTGAAATTATTACCTTGATAGTTACCTTGGTAGTTTGGCCTTTGCTGATTCCATCCTTGATTCTATTAAGGATGAGAGTAGTTGTTATTGACAAAGTTCATATCCCCATGCATTTTAGGGCAATTGCTCCCTAAATGCCCAGTGTTTCCACACTCTTCACACGTCATGCGGGAATCATTAATGTGCATGAATTCTTGCTTCTCATTAGCTTGATCTTCGAGCTTCTTCATGAGCAGGTCCATCTTGGTAGACAACATGTCTACCTCCTTGAGTTGATGTATCCCTCCACCTCTCTTGCGGGTCTGAACACATTCTTCATTCCAACCTTGGTTGGAGGCCATATTCTCTATGAGAGCTGTTGCACCCGAGACTGTGAGTGACAGGAAAACACCTCTAGCAGCAGCATCCATGTTCTCACGGGTACTGTTTGTCAACCCATGGTAAAAAGTCTGCATGAGTAGCTAATTCTTCATCCCATGATGAGGACATTCTGATATATAATCTTGAAAGCGTTCCCATGCCTCAGGGATAGAGTCATCATGCTACTATTGAAAGCTTGAAATTCTCCCACGCAGAGCATTGGTCTTGCTTGTGGGAAAGAACTTGGCTAGGAAGGCAGTGGAGCAGTTATCCCATGTAGTATTTCTATCATTGTTGGCATAGAACCATTGCTTCGCCTTCCCCAAAAGTGAGAATGGGAAGAGGCGAAGTAGTATGGTGTCTCTGGATACTCCTTTGATGGTGAAAGTGCTGCAGATCTTCAGGAAATGTTAGAGATGAGCACTCGCATCTTCATGTGCCTTTCCACAAAAGTGGCTGGCTTGCACCATGTTGATGAGAGCGGGCTTGAGTTCAAAACCATTATCTCCGACATTGATCGCCGGTCTAGTACAGATGTTGGCCATAGTTGGAGCAGAGAACTCATGGAGGGTCTTATCAGCCATGGCTTCAAAACTAGTGTTAAGCTCTGCCTGGTCTGGTTGTCTTCCGATTCTAAAGCTGAGACTTTCTTGAGTTTAGCTCTAGTTCTCCTGATTAATGCTTCTAGATCTTCAACATAGTTTGTTGGAAGGTTAAAACTGGTCATACATTACCCTGCATACGATACAAAAGTAGACAGAACAAGGGTAGGCCTGTTTGAGCAGAGGTCAATGGTTATCTCGATCACACCAATAAGTATAAGTTTATCAATATTTCCTTACTTCCTAGCTACCTTCCCTAGCAACGGTGCTAGAAATGCTTGTTTGTATTTATTAACTTGTCACTTGTTTAAGTAGTCACCTAATGTTGTAGACATTTCTTAGCATCACTTTTACTAAGTTGTCATCCCTAGTGATGGTGCCAGAAATGTTTATTGGTACTACCTAGTGCCACTTCTAGAATGACACTAAGAAGTACTTTAGTATTTCATGTGACTAGATAGCAGCGATCACTAACACACTCCGGACTAGACGCGCACTGTTGCCATCTAGACCAAGCGCTACCCTAGTTTGGAGGTACACAGAGAGCTCCCCGAGCGCCAAAACACCTCCGGACCAGGTCCGGTCCTAGGGTCTGGACCAATCTCCACCGAGTCCGATATATTTTGCCTCCTCTCTGTTTCCACAAATAATTCTTCAGACCCATGCTCCTTGGTCTGGATCCCTCCGGATCGAGCACTGCCAGAGTCCGGAGCTCGTTCTTCAATCTTGTCGCGCCATGTGGCCAATCGGACCCACACTCCTTGGTCCAGACACCGTGCGTGCTAGGGTTCGGAGCCTACCCGGGCACTGTGCTGAGCTAGGGTTAGGTACTAGACCCATGAACCATGGTCCGATGCACCTGAACCCCAGGGTCTAGAGCCCTTTCTCATCTCCTTTTCAACTTCTATCTTCAACCCTTGTTCCCATGTGCTAACACCAATGTGTTCCACCACTTGTGCACGTGTGTTAGCTTATTTTCAAAGCATTTTCAAGGGTTTTAAGTTAGCACACTAGGTCCTAATGCATATACATGAATGACATCACCTAGTGGCACTTGATAACCACTTTAACCATGATTTTTCCCTCTTCATATTACGGCTATCTATCCTAAACCCAATCACACCTTCTATGGTGTCTTGATTGGTGAAACAAAAATGGCCTTATTAAATATACCTTTGCCTTGAGCCCATTTTTGTTTTTCTCTTTTCCAAGTTGGGGCACTTGATCCATCTTTTGGCCACCTCTATCACCATGAGTGCCATCATCTAGCTCCACACTTGGTGTGTATCAACCTATCTCAATTTTAGTTAGAGCCAAAGGTTAGTACACTAAAGTTTCATCAATTATCCAAAACCAAACTTGGCCTTTCATCTACTCAACTAAAGCTTCCTTGAGCTTTAACACTCTCCAAATGGCCAGCCAAGGGGGTATATATAGTCCAAAACCAACCAAATAGTCATTGGGTGAAAGGCCTCCTCGAACAAAACATTGGTTATAGTTTGGAGCTACACAAAACCTTACCTGTTGCCATACCACTCATGTCATGTCCTATTTGACTGAGCTCAAGCCTATGCACTATCATTACTCAACCATGCACATGCATGTAGCTCACATTTTACCTTTTGTCAACCTCACAATCTGGGCACACAATAGCAACATATTTAAGCTGAGTTAATCTCTAGTTATTTTTTCAAGTAGGATTAATATTGCACATAGTGTGGTAGAACCACCTAATCTAATGCCTCATAGGAGTGCTTGTCTTCCATTAGACGCTAAGCACTCGAGGGAGAACACTAAATTACTCAGTTTCATTAGGTACACCCCAGGGGAGAACCCAAAATCCATATTTTTGCCATCAGGATCACAAACGAGAGAATAAAGCTTACATCATTCTTAACCATTTCTTACCTCACTTTTAATACAACAGCAGAGTATAATATTTATTATTGTAGCAATAGAATATAATCATATTATTAGAGTTATGAAACAAGTTAATGTAACAGCGGAATATAAACATGTGATCGGAATTACATCGGAAATAATGAATATCTAATCATGACATGATGAAGTGTTGATATATGAACTACGACAACAGATTATGAAACTTTCATTCATAAAAGCATTTGGTGAGAGTTATAAATAACAACTATGATCGCAATGTAAAGGAATCCTCGCTGAGCCCACCAGGAGGTATCCACACACAAGGGTCAGCTCTAGCATCCACCTGTCACCTGCAACAGGGGGAATAAAACCCTTAGTACTCAATTGTACTCAGCAAGACTTACCCGACAGGAGGAAAGAAAAGACTCCAAGGATATGCAAGGCTATCTGGCTTGCGGGTTTATTGCAATTGCAGGAAGCATTACTAAGCGTGCATCCTTATATTCGATTTTTATTAATAGCCGCATTGGTTCATTAACTAACCATTCTATGTAAGCACCTAGGCTACTTTCAAGCAGGTGGTAAGCAATCAAATTTCCTTTTTCCATCTTCCATCTTTCATCTTTCAGTTCTTACTACGATGCTAAACCGTAGACAAGTCGTACCAGATATTTCGGTGATTTACGAATCAATGCCCCCAGCTGGGTACCCCAAAAACACACGCCCCACTTGTGCCCCAGGCACAAGCAGGACCAACCCATCACTCTCCTATCCTGGGTGTCTAGGTCCTCGTCCAAACTAGGACTCCAAGCCCCCGCCCCTGAGTCTCGGACTCAGTGCGGTGCAAGGTCCTCCTCCACCAAAATAAAACCCTAACAGTCAGTCCAGAAAGAGCCAGATCCACGACAAGCGAGCAACAAGTCTTCCCAGCACTCATACACAAGTATGTGCTCAGGATAATAAGTCTGTGACCTGCCTAGAGCCTTATGCAATGATCGGTCCTTAACCGACCAGACAGGGAAAAACAGCGTAACCAAGCCATGCCCCGCATCCACGACGACACAACCTCTTACATCCACCAATACCCAAATCATATCCCTGCCCGGTCATCATTTTCCTTTCCACCATTTATATTTTCCAAGTGATAATAATACATTAATATATTTCCTATATCTCGCGAGTGATAGGCAATCACTCGACTTCTACCAGAGTCCTATAGTATAGCATTCTACACGATCCTGTCATACTAGTAAGACTCATAGGATAAAGAAATATATATGTAAGTGGGTTTCATTCAACTCCTTAAAACATAATGCACAAATATAATTTAAACTGCAGAAAAGTAGGTGTTATGCACCGGGGCTTGCCTGGGTAAGATATATTAAAAAATTAGTATCTACATCTTCAGATCATCCACCATCAACTGAATAACAAGCCCATTGCATCATCTCCTGGAGAGAATACCAGTACACCATCTTCGGATTCTCAATCATCCTCCAATTGATCCATTGGTCCATCATCGTACCTATATGATATGCAATGCGATGCAATGCGAAGACATAATTAATTGACTGCAACGGTGACTTGTAAAATGCGACGTACGCCACTCGAGTTAACGAGCTAGTTCTAACGACGACCGTACTTAGGCTACATATCCATGTTGTCGAATAAGACGTTATTTCCCAACAATAATTTTAGTTATATAAACCAAGGTGTTTCTTTATTTTATTCTATCGATTTAATCATTATTTGCAATAGAGCATCATCAGCTACCTAGTAAACTGATTATTCTAGAGCTATAAAAATTACCACGAGTACCTAATATTGCTAAGAGCCTACTGTACAAATTTTAGATTCAACAATATTACCAATTTATCATGGAAACTCCTATAAGTTTATATTTTACAATATTAAGTACCTTAAATTAATTATATAGCTTCCACGAATATTATCAAACTATATGAACAAACTATACTAACAGGTAGATCATGATTTTAGAAACTCAACAAAACTGGTTTGGCATTTTTATGATTTTTCTACCATTTATTTTGAATTGCAAGCATTTAGACAACTGCTGAAATTAACAAAACACCGAAAAAAAGTAAAAGGTTCCTTAGGCCCGAAGCGGCCCAGCTCGGCCTGGCCCAGCGAGCCAAGCAGCCTAGGCGGAGACGGCACGCATGCGGCCCAGAGCAAGCCGACGGCCCAAGCAGATGCACAGCGTGCGGCCCAGGCAGGCGAGTTTGGCCCATGCAGCGTGGGCGCGAGCATGGCCCGACAAGCCGGCCCAGGCGTAGGTGAGCAGCCGGCCCATGCGCAGGAGCAGGCCGGTAGCTGGCGCGGTCGGGCCAGGTGCACAGGCCGCGGCCCAACAGCCGGCCCATGCGGCCAGGATCCAGAGAGAACACGAAATTATGCAAAAGGGCCCTTTAGTTTTACAAAATCGATCCACAGTCCTAACTACACTATTCATTCGAGTCATGTATTTTGCAGTAAAGACCCCGTATTACGTTTCTTCTTGGATTCATACCCTCCTTACCTTCCTTCCTAGGAGCAGAGCACGGAGCAGAGGAGGTCCGCTCGACGGACATGGCGCGACAACGCGTGGGGCTACGGCCAGAGGTGGAGCAGCGCGGGGAGATGCACAGACTCGGCACACACGCGCGTAATGGTGGACCACCGGCATGGCCACGACGCGTGGACCATGGAGGAGGCATACAGAAGGGAACATCGCGAGGTCCGGTGCGGCCACAGAGGCGCTGCAGGCGCGCGGAACCTCGGCACCAACGGTAAGGCGAGCATCTGGCCGAGGCGGTGGTGGGGCACTGCGGCTGCTGCGGGTTCGGCGTGAGGCCATGGCGGCGTGTGAGGGTGTAGCTATGGCACCAGGCAGAATAGATGTGCCCCCAGTTGAGGTGGTGCTGTAGAGCAGAGCCCCACGGCGGCGGATGCACCGGCACACGGGCACCGGGAAGCCGCGGGGGAAACGCCACCGGCGACGTCCAGCCGGCATGGATCATGGAGGCAGGCAGGCACTGTGGCCATCACGGCCACGAATATGGGCTGTTGCGGCGATGGGGCGCATCACCAGCACGGTTAGCAAGCGGGCCACACGGACGACAGTGGGCGGCGATGGTGCCTAGAGAACAGCTGCTGTGGCACGGGCGAAACGACGTGACCACGGGCGCTTCTGGGTGGCTGTGGGCACGGGCGTGGCTGGCCACGGTGGCTTGGTCCAGTGCGGTCGTGGGCTTCACATGCATATGCGAGGCAAACCAGTGATGGCGGGGCACTGAAGGCTGCCGCGATTACGTGGCATGGGGCAGCGCGGCAGCAGCGTGGGATCGCTCGACGCGTGGAGGAAAGGGAGGGCACCAGTGCAGAGTGCTTGCGCCTGCTCATGAAGGTGGAAAGGGTGGCTACGGTGGACTGGAGCTAGGACGCCCTTCGGTAGTAGAGAAGAAAAGGAAGTAAAAAGCAACGCAAAGGAGGCAACATCATACGTGAACGCATGACAGACAAGCAAGGCAGACACGACAATCAACAGAGACACGGAAGGCAGACATGAGAGAGGGAGACATCACTTTCATCGGCGCGATGTGGGACAGAACCACATGTAGGCGAGGTGACGCAACGAGCAGGCAGCCAGCGCGGCTTGGCTTTGGATTAGGACATACGAGGGCAGCAACAGCAGCGAGTGCGGCCAAGGTCTAGAAGGACGAGAGCGGGGCCGATGAGGAAACAAATGCACGCGGCCGGCCGGCCAAGGCGTGCGTAGGGCAGTGCCAGCGAGGGCAGCACGTCAACAACGGAGGCAGGCAAGGATGAGACCGCGTAAGACAGGCAAAGAGACAACGAGAGGTATTGAAAAACAGGCGCGCGAGATAGAGCGGGGAAAAGAAAAAGGGCCTGCTATTGCTCGACGCTAGGTGCGACTGCCGCTCACATAAAATATCGGACGTGATAATTCCTACTCGTAGCAAGCCATGGAACAAAATATTAAAGCATCTTGTAATTCTTTTGCGCAAAACAAATCACCGCAACACGCTTTAAAGTATACTTTCTGAATTTTTACCGTTGACGTGAAAGTTGGTTTTAAATTTTAAAATCCGAGAAAATCGTTTCGGAAATTTTTTTCTTA
Source organism: Miscanthus floridulus (assembly GCF_019320115.1). Classification (NCBI taxonomy): domain Eukaryota; kingdom Viridiplantae; phylum Streptophyta; class Magnoliopsida; order Poales; family Poaceae; genus Miscanthus; species Miscanthus floridulus. Next base: position 62,594,205 of record NC_089587.1, on the reverse strand, counting down.
GGCCTCAATCGCGGTGCTAAATAAGCTCGTAACACCAGGGGTGTTACAACCAACCCCCCTTAAAAAGAATCTCGTCCCGAGATTTGAAAGAAGAACCAGCAGAGGGGAAAACGCGATTACATTCCATAGATCAGGGATTACACGAAAGATTACACGACTTCAAATACTAAACCACACGGGGATCTAAGGATACATGGTAAAGAGCAACCTGGTACAACCGAGACCTACTCTAGAAGTCGAGATAGACGAGGGCAATGAAGAAACAATAGGATAATGAGTATCCAAAACATGGTGTAGCACCAACAGATCCAGAAACAATCGACTGAGAAGTAAAACATCGTGAACCCTAAGATTAACTACCCAAAAGGGAACTTGAACTTCTTCGATGAACCGGATCCTTCCTTCTTCTTAGATCACACTATCACCTCAGACTGACGAACCTAGCTTCACAACGTCGACTGGATTTCATAGCTCTACTGTGAATGTGAGAGGAATGGGGATGAAGAAGAAAAACAAGGACCAAGGGTATTTTATAGAGGTGAACGGAGGTGGGGCGCAACACACCAGAAGTGGGTGCGGCGGGGATGGGATACACAGACGGTGCATGCTGTGGAGATAAGGTCGGAGACATGGTGCGCTTCCTGTCCGAACAGCAGGGGGAAAATAAAGGAGAGGAGAGGGGATCCGCTCGACGAGGCAGGCGTACAGGCGGTCGTGTCACCAAAAGAAGAAAGAAAGGAGAGGGAAGGGGAAATGGGGGGGGGTCTGGTATGAGGAATGATGGTGCGGGGTAGAGAGCTGACCGGACGCCAGGAAAAGGAAAAACACACAGTGCCCAAGGTCGGTGAGTGCGGCACGATGCTGCGGCCACGCAAAAACAGGGAGCTAAGGACCCGATACAGACAACGTTCGTAGGGCACGCAGCGAAATGACCCAACATGCGTAGCGCGGTCAACTAAACACAGGGCTTGGGACATGACGTCCACTCAGGCTTTTCTATTACTCCCGACTACCCGAGGCTAACTTTCCTTACTACTCTTCTTTTTCTTTCCTTTACTCGACCACATCCGTCTTTCCAGTAGACTGAGACCATGTCATACTTCTTCCTCCAAAACCACCTCCTCTTGCTTACCTTGAGAGAACGCTTCTGCATCAACCCGTTGTGGATTCCCTGTTTGAACACCTGAACATTTCCAAAGAGAAAATTTTTAAAACAAAATAGTACGGCGGGGTAACTTGGTAAAGGTACTTGGTTAATAACCTCGATACCAGCGCATGCTGAGCAGCGTCACATGTGGCAGCTGTTCCACAGGGAGCCCTCGATTTCGTCGTGGCACCATAAGCTTTTAACTAGGCAACTATTACCAACTTACACACCATGAAAGCAGTGGGGTCATAAACCACAGAATAAGAGGAGTATTGCAAGAGAAAATTCAAACAACAAGGGTTCCCTTCACAACAAGGGACAAGGAATTCAAATCCAACGGCGGATTTGGTTTAAAGAGATTCAAGTGTTCTGTTGGGACATCCACAATTAGTCGATATAGTGTCCAATGTTCTAATCACAACTGGTTTGCTGATATCTAAATGGCAACTTCTCTTGTAATCCACCTAACATCGCCCTTGAAAACTTTAAGCACATCTAACGAAACTTAAGGTAGATGAACGCAATAAACATAGTGAAATAAATAAAATGCATATTCTGAATGGTCTTACACGGGTACAACGTACAGGCATTCAGGCTCCCATTCATGACACAGCATTCGCCTACGGTCGGACGATCGCAACAACTACAGATGACAACAACGGCAAGAGTACAATACGGAGGACAGCGACGAAAAACCCTACTACTACAGGTACAACATTCCAAGGCAACTAAGCTACTCTAGCCATGCATCTTCATTCTGGGCTTGGTGGATTCTTCTACTGCGCTGGCTATGGATCTGCATCTTCTCGGGGCAGTGGTTGAGTGAGAGGAAGCAAGGGTTCTGCTTCTAACACTTCTGAAGGATGAAGTGCTGACGGTTCTGCATCACCAGTTCTCGTTCTTTCAGGTGGGTTGATAGGGATCCCCTCCAAGATCGGGGCATCCATCCTTCCATCAACCAGCGACCTTCGCTTGGACCTAGTGAACAGATAGGCCTCACCCAGCTGAGGGATATGCCGATCCCCAGCCTCCTTTAGAGCTTCCTCCATGGCAGCCTCCAGGCTCTCAGCAGCTACAGCGCTGGCATGCGCTTCGGCGAGCTACACCTGGAGCATCCGATTGAAGACCTCGGCTTCCTCGGCGCGCCGAAGACACGCCCTCAGCTCCAAGGCTTGCCGGTCAAACTGCTCATCCAGAGCGAGCAAGTATGTGGTTAAGTGCACCACGGTTGGGCTGTCCTTTTGCGCATCCTGCCCTTGCAAAACCTCCATGCGAGCCCTCCATGCCCACCGATTCCTACCAAAGGTGGAAAGAACCGCATGGGGGTACGGGCAATGGGCTCTTCATAGATCTGGCAGAGGTGCCGCAAGGCTTTGCGGGCCACAACCTGGTAGGTGTTGATGAAGCTACACCCGGTTGCGGTCACACTCCAGGCTTTAGTGAGGTTGGGGAACTCTTAACTCTTCCTGATGTAGACGATAACCTCACACCGATCGGTGCCATGCATCTTATACTCACGGCCCTCATACTCGGGACGATCTTTGACTCCGAGCTTTTGTAGGGTGGCATGCAGGATTTTGGGAAAACCCTCAACGTTTAGGCAGTAGGTACTAACCCAGGCTCCTGCCATTTCTGACGGTAGTGGTAAGGAAGGCTGAGCAAAAAGCTGGCTCAAAGGAAAAGCTAAGCGAGCTAAGTACGCCGAGTGGTGATACCAATAGCTAAGTCAGGCTCTGCTTATAAAGGCAGAGCGTTCAGTGGTCCTAGCGCGGTTCACCAGAGTTCCCGCGCGAGATCACTACGACGAGTCAACCAAATTCCGCACGTTCGAGGCGAGCGATGTGCGAGGCCATTACTGACTAGTATGACTGTAGGATAAGGGTCTGACAAGAGCGTAGAAAAGGAGCACGAGGAGACGTGGGTCACGACAGGCGTGAAACATGGCAAACGCGGAGCACGAAGCCACAATGCAGACCTAACTCTAGGACAGGAATGAGTCATTCGTGCACAATACAACACGCATGACACCTATGGATGGCGTATCTACAAGCAATACTAGCGCTACAATGCACAAAGAAGATATGCATGAATGCACGTCCTATGTGTCCTTCCACTATTGACAACATATAGGGCAACCGTTCTCAGATTTTTGGCACATCGTTATCTCTCTGTAGCTAGTCGATACTATCGAACTATGCTCGAATCAGTGTACCTGCAGAAAACTTGATTAAGCCTATCTATGTCAGCAGAGTGCCATCTATCCTGGATACATAACCATAGTAATAAGGCTTACTTATATAACTTCGCATAAAAATATCCTAACCTTTTGCAAAAAGGGGTTGTCAAATTTTAGTTTAGAAAAGGTTTTCAAAGCCTTATTTCCTCATTTGCGCTTTGATACCATATATGGCAGAACCGCCTAATCTAATGCCTCACAGGAGTACTTGTCTTCCATTAGACGCTAAGCACTCGAGGGAGAACACTAAATTACTCGGTTCCGTCGGGCACACCCCAGGGGAGAACCCGAAAATCCACATTTTTGCCATCAAGATCACAAATGAGAGATTAAAGCTTACATCATTCTTAACCATTTCTTACCTCACTTTTAATACAACAGCAGAGTATAATATTTATTATTGTAGCAGCGGAATATAATCATATTATCAGAGTTATGAAACAAGTTAATGTAACAGCGGAATATAAACATGTGATTAGAATTACATCAAAAATAATGAATATCTAATCATGACATGATGAAGTGTTGATATATGAACTATGACAACAGATTATGAAACTTTCAATCATAAAAGCATTTGGTGAGAGTTATAAATAATAACTACGATCGCAGCGTAAAGGAATCCTCGCTGAGCCCACCAGGAGGTATCCACACATAAGGGTCAGCTCTAGCATCCACCTGTCACCTGCAACAGGGGGAATAAAACCCTGAGTACTCAATTGTATTCAGCAAGACTTACCCGACAGGAGGAAAGAAAAGACTCCAAGGATATGCAAGGCTATCTGGCTTGCGGGTTTATTGCAATTGCAGGAAGCACTACTAAGCGTGCGTCCTTATATTTGATTTTTATTAATAGCCACATTGGTTCATTAACTACCCATTCTATGTAAGCACCTGGGCTACTTTTAAGCAAGTGGTAAGCAATCAGATTTCCTTTTTCCATCTTTCATCTTTCATCTTTCAGTTCTTACTACGATGCTAAACCGTAGACAAGCCGTACCGAATTTTTCGGCGATTCACGAATCAATGCCCCAGCTAGGTACCCCAAAAACACACGCCCCGCTTGTCCCCCAGGCATAAGCAAGACCAACCCATCACTCTACTGTCCTGGGTGTCTAGGTCCCGTCCAAACTAGGACTCCAAGCCCCCGCCCCTGAGTCCCGGACTCAGTGCGGTGCAAGGACCTCCTCCACCAAAATAAAACCCTAACAGTCAGTCCGGAAAGAGCTGGATCCATGACAAGAGAGCAATAAGTCTTCCCAGCGTCCATACACAAGTATGTGCCCGGGATAATAAGTCTGTGACCTACCTAGAGCCTTATGCAACGATCGGTCCTTAACCGACCAGACAGGGAAAAACAGTGTAACCAAGCCATGCCCCGCATCCATGGCGACACAACCTCTTACATCCACCAATACCCAAACCATATCCCTGCCCGGTCATCATTTTCCTTTCCACCATTTATATTTTCCAAGTGATAATAATGCAGTAATATATTTTCTATATCTCGTGAGTGACAGGCAATCACTCGACTTCTACCGGAGTCCTGTAGCATATCATTCTACATGATCCTGTCATACTAGTAAGACTCATAGGATAAAGAAATATATATGCATGTGGGTTTCATTCAACTCCTTAAAACTTAATGCAAAAATATAATTTAAACTGCAGAAAAGTAGGGGTTATGCACCGGGGCTTGCCTGGGTAAGATATATTAAAAAGTTAGTATCTGCATCTTCAGATCATCCACCATCAGCTGAATAACAAGCCCATTGCATCATCTCCTAGAGAGAATACCAGTACGCCATCTTCGGATTCTCAATCATCCTCCAATTGATCCATTGGTCCATCATCGTACTTATATGATATGCAATGCGATGCAATGCAAAGATATAATTAATCGACTGCAACGGTGACTTGTAAAATGCGACGTACGCCTCTCGAGTTAACGAGCTAGTTCTAACGACGACCGTACTTAGGCTACATATCCATGTTGTCGAATAAGACGTTATTTCCCAACAATAATTTTAGTTATATAAACCAAGGTGTTTCTTTATTTTATTCTATCGATTTAATCATTATTCACAATAGAGCATCATCAGCTATCTAGTAAACTGATTATTCTGGAGCTACAAAAATTACCACGAGTACCTAATATTGCTAAGAGCCTACTGTACAAATTTTAGATTCAACAATATTACCAATTTATCATGGAAACTCCTACAAGTTTATATTTTACAATATTAAGTACCTTAAATTAATTATATAGCTTCCACGAATATTATCAAACTATGTGAACAAACTATACTAACAGGTAGATCATGATTTTAGAAACTCAACAAAACTGGTTTGACATTTTTATGATTTTTCTACGATTTATTTTGAATTTCTAAGCATTTAGACAATTGCTGAAATTAACAAAACACCAAAAAAAGTAAAAGGTTCCTTGCGCCCGAAGCGGCCCAGCTCGGCCTAGCCCAGCGAGCCAAGCAGCCTAGGCGGAGACGGCACGCGTGCGGCCTAGAGCGAGCCGTCGGCCCACGTAGACGCACAGCGCGTGGCCCTGGCGCGGCGGCCAATGGCCGGTCCCGCGCGGTTGAGTTCGGCCCAAGCAGCGCGGGCGCGAGCGTGGCTCGACAAGCTAGCCCAGGCGCTGGTGAGCAGCCGGCCCACGCGCGGGAGCATGCCGATAGCTAGCGCGGTCGGGCCAGGTGCGCAGGCCGCGGCCCAACAGCCGGCCCATGCGGCCAGGATCTAGAGAGGACGCAAAATTATGCAAAAAGGTCCCTGTAGTTTTATGAAATTGATCCACAGTCCTAACTACACTATTCATTCGAGTCATGTATTTTGCAGTCAAGACCCCGTATTACATTTCTTCTTGGATTCATACCCTCCTTACCTTCCTTCCCAGGAGCAGAGCACGGAGCAGAGGAAGTCCGCTCGGCAGACATGGCGTGGCAACACGTGGGGCTGTGGCCGGAGGTGGAGCAGCGCGGGGAGATGCACGGACTTGGCACACACGCGCGCAACGGCGGACCACCGGCATGGCCGCAGCGCGTGGACCTTGGAGGAGGCGCACGGAAGGGAACAACGCGAGGTTCGGCACGGCGCAGAGGCGCTGCAGGCGCGCGGAACCTCGGCACCAACGGCAAGGTGAGCATTTGGCCGGGGCGGTGGTGGGGCACTGCGGCTGCTGCGGGTCCGGCGCAAGGCCATGGCGGCGCGTGAGGGCGTAGCTACGGCACCAGGCGGAACAGACGTGCCCCCGGCTGAGGCGGTGCTGCGGAGCAGAGCCCCACGGCGGCAGATGCGCGGGCACGCGGGCACCGGGAAGCCGCGGGGGAAACGCCACCGGCGACGTCCAGCCAGCGCGGATCATGGAGGTGGGCAGGCACTATGGCCGTCACGGCCGCGGATGCGGGCTGTTGCGGCGATGGGGCGCATCACCGGCACGGTCAGCAGGAGGGCCGCGCGGACGACGGCGGGCGGCGATGGCGCCTGGAGAACAGCTGCTGCGGAGCGGGCGAAACGGCGTGACCACGGGCGCTTCTGGGTGGCTGTGGGCACGGGCGCGGCTGGCCACGGCGGCTCGGTCCAGTGCGGTTGTGGGCTTCACGCGCATATGCGAGGGAAACCGGCGATGGCGGGGCACTGCGGGCTGCCGTGGTTACATGGCATGGGGCAGCGCGGCAGCAGCGTGGGATCGCTCGACGCGAGGAGGAAAGGGAGGGCGCCAGTGCAGAGTGCTTGCGCCTGCTCGCGAAGGTGGAAAGGGCGGCTACGGCGGACTGGAGCTGGGACGCCCTTCGACAGCAGAGAAGAAAAGGAAGGAAAAAAGCAATGCAAAGGAGGCAACGTCGTACGCGAACGCATGACAGACAACCAAGGCAGACACGACAATCAACAGAGACACGGAAGGCAGACGTGAGAGTGGGAGACATCACTTTCATCGGCGCGATGCGGGACAGAACCACGTGCAGGCGAGGTGACGCAATGAGCAGGCAGCTAGCGCGGCTCGGCTTTGGATTAGGACCCACGAGGGCAGCAACAGCAGCGAGTGCGGCCAAGGTCTGGATTGACGAGAGCGGGGCCGACGAGGAAACAAACGCATGCGGGCGGCCGGCCAAGGCGTGCGCAGGGCAGTGCTAGCGAGGGCAGCACGTCAACAACGGAGGCAGGCAAGGATGAGACCGCGCAAGACAGGCAAAGAGACAACGAGAGGTATTGAAAAACAGGCGCGCGAGATAGAGCGGGGAAAAGAAAAAGGGCCTGCTGTTGCTCGACGCTCGGTGCGACTGCCGCTCACATAAAATATCGGACGCGATAACTCCTACTCGTAGCAAGCCATGGAACAAAATATTAAAGCATAATGTAATTCTTTTGCGCAAAACAAATCGCCACAACACGCTTTAAAGTATACTTTCCGAATTTTTACCGTTGACGCGAAAGTTGGTTTTTAAATTTTAAAATCCGAGAAAATTGTTTCGGAAATTTTTTTCTTAGGCCTAAATCGTAATGCTAAATAAGCTCGTAACACCAGGGGTGTTACACATAGCATTTATTATTGGCCTTGCGTTTTAAATGATTTAAATAAAATAAGGTGGGCCAAGCCCAACTAAATCCAAGAAAGATAGCTAGCTCTAGTAATCACCCAATAAGGTGTACTCCCTCACTTCCGAATTGTAAGTCGTTTAGGCTTTTCTAGATACATAGCTTTTGCTATATATCTAGATATACATTTTGTCTAGATACATAATAAACACTATCAATCTAGGAAAGTCAAAACGACTTACAATTTAGAATAGAGGGAGCACATATCATTTTGGTCCGTTTACTCTCTTCCCAATCCATTCGTGCCTCACTCTCATCCTACTTCTGTCGTCATCTCTCACTCCCACCCTTGCTTCTTTCATGGATGACGCATGTAGACCCATGACAAGAGTCTGAGCTGGGCCCATTATTAGTGAGTCATCCCTCACTGGCTCACTCCTACCTCTCTGCTTGCGTCCTTCAGTTCGTCATCCCTCACTCCCACCCCTCTTGCTTTCATGAACAGGTCTCTCATTCCTAGGCCTTGTTTAGATTGCAAGTTTTTTCACTCTCTTTCCATCACATTAAATCTTTGGACACATGCATAGAGTATTAAATGTAGATAAAAACAAATAACTAATTACACAGTTTGATTATAAATTACGAGACGAATCTTTTGAGCCTAGTTAGGCCATGATTGGACAATAATTGTCAAATACAAACAAAAGTGCTACAGTGCTAAATACTGATTTCTAACCCCAATCTAAACAAGGCCCTATCCATCTTGCTTTCACGGTTGGGCGGATGTCAAACATAGACTCATGACAAGACTCTGAGGCCCAATAAAGGTAGATTGTATCCTCCTCCAATACGATGTTGGTTTCAAATTGGAGCTGCAAAACCTTTGCTAGTGCTACACCACTCTTATCGTGACTTGGTTGGCCAAGCCTGAGACCATGCACAACTCGACTTGGGCATGACTTGGCCTGTGTGGATGTATGGCTCGCCTTCCACCTTTCTTTAACCGCATAAGAGGTACATAGAAGAGCCGCACATTTAAGTTAAGCCAATTTTCCATGTGCAGGGATAATTCTCTATTCCACCTAGCGTGTATTATATATCTTGGAATATGATTTATATGAAATAAAATTTGGCCAAGCCTAATAAGTCTAACAAAGATATCTAGCTCATTATCTAGACAACCGTCCAATGACGCGTAACAAGATGTATGATTTGTTGCAATGCTAGGGCATGTTTGCTGGTATTTATAATCACTGCATCTCAACATTTTAGAAACTTAGGTTCAAATTTGATTGATATCTATAGCCAACTCCAACTAACATATTGTTAGATTGGTGGCTACCAGCAAGGAAGCACTACTGGAAACGCGTGCTTTGCCGAGGGCCAAATCTCGGGCACTCGGCAAAGACACTCTTTGCCGAGGGCCAGCCACAGGAGCCCTCGGCAAAGAACGGCCCTCGGCAAAGAGGCCTTTGCCGAGGGTACGACCCTCGGCAAAGACAGGCCCACGGCAAATCAAATCTTTGCCGAGGGCCGCGGCCCTCGGCAAAGATGCCCTCGGCAAATTAGGCCCGTTGGGTCATAGCGGCCATTTCCCGTCAAGCTTTGCCGAGGGCCACCCGTTAGGCCCTCGGCAAAGGTTTTTTTTTTTTTTCTGTGAAACCAGGTTATTCGGCATTTTTTTAAGTCTTTGCCGAGGGCCCTAGACCAGGCCCTCGGCAAAGATTTTTTTAAAACCAGTTTTTCGACCAAATTTTTTTTTATAAATCGCCTTTGCCGAGGGCCCAAGGCTAGGCCCTCGGCAAAGAAGCCCTTTGCCGAGGGCTAGGATAGGCCCTCGGCAAAGATTTTTTATTTTTATTTTTTAAATTCTTTGCCGAGGGCCACGGGCCAGGCCCTCGGCAATTTTTTTTGGTTTTTTAGCCCAGTTTTTTTGTTGTGCTACAATACATTGTTTTGAACTCAATTTTAAAATTTAGGCCAATTTTGATTTTGTTTTGTATATTTCCTTAATTTATTTCGATTCTTTGATTTTTTTCGAATATGTCAAATTTGAACTGCAGGTGCATGGAATATTGCAATGTAGTGTTTCGAAAAATGTTATTTATGTTAATTGGTGCATGTTGAGTCCCTATCCATGAACTCGCATCAAATTTTCACGCATCTTGTTCGCGTAACATGACGACCGACTTGCCGGAAAAGTGTTTTAAAATTATATAAAATCCATACGAAGTCCGAAAATCATGAAACTTGGCGAGATGTCATGTTATCGCATGTGTAGGCTATGGTAAAAAATTGAGAAGGCTTCGAGCGAGTTGCGACGTCGGATGCCTGAAACCCAGACATCTCCACATGTGATCACGCCCTCGGTTTATGGGAGAGACCGCCCTCTCCTTCGAGGTGAGGGGTCGTCGTCCGGGGTAGCATCCGCAGGAGGTGACGAGAGGAGGACCAGGGGCAACCGCCGCAGGAGGCAGCGGTCTCCTCCCTCGACACGTGACGAGGTGCTGGAGGAGGAGCACGTGACGGCCACGGCCTCGTCCTCGTCGGAGGACGAGAGGGGTCAGCAGACGGGCGAGGGAGACGAGGCGCTCGAGGGCGAGGGAGGCGAGGCGCTCGAGGGCAAGGGAGGCGAGGCGCTCGAGGGCGAGGGAGAGGGTACCGCTACCCGGACTCTCTACGAGCGAGGTCCCGCGAGCCTCCCTCCGGTTCCGCTTCCTCACAACCGCTCAGTGATTCGGCCTATGGCAAAGAGGTAAGTAACTATGAATGTTATCACAACTACTTCATAAGATATGTTGAAAATCTTAAGAGAAACTGATAAATTTTCTTAATCACTTGTGCAGGGCCTGGTTGGTTTTGTCGGGTACTCCAGCACGCACCCCCGCAAGCATCCTTGGTGTTTTGTGCAGGAAATGGTACCCCGGCATTGTGTAACTGTCCGAAGAGCCGGTGGTGCGGGAGCCGGCCTCCAACTGGGACAGGTACGTGCTGGTCACGGATGACACTTACCGCAACAAGCAGGAGCGAGTATTGGCGGAGTTTTGGGTAAGTCTCTCTCGCACAACATTGCTTAATACATCGCATTCATTTGTTAAATCTTTTATTGAAATAATGAATGGATACATCGGTTTTGTATGCAGAAATATTTCAAAGCCGAAGAAGGACTTGAGGCCCAGGCGGATCGGGCGGCTGCCGCAGCTTGTAGGAAGTACGTCACCGAGATGCACCACCATGGGCGCGTCCAGGCCCACATAGACTACTACAGGTCGGTACTTAGGCAGTCCCTCCCCAAGCCTTAAGCAAGACGGATTACGCTGACCCGAGACCAGTACCTTGAGGTAGGCGAATAACATTCATAATAATTCGTTTTGATATTAAGTAGGTTCAATTTCATCTTCTTATATGTCAAATACTCGATGACTTGTAGGTGATTCCCTGGTGGTGCCGATCGTATCCCGAGTGCTGGGCCATGATCGTGGACAAGTGGTTATCACAGGACTTTGTTGACACGCACGAGAGACAGCGGGAACAGCGTCTGATGAGGCAAGGTCCAACTCACCATCAAGGCAGCTGTAGCCTCCCCGGATACAAACAAGCATACGTAAGTGATTTCTTTCATTTATTTTGACGCTCAATTCTGCTTGATTTCTCACCATCTTCCCATCTTTCTCGCAGGAGGCTGCGCACCCGGGCGAGGAGGTCTCGGAGTTCTCTGCGTGGGCTATGTCCCACATGGGCAGGGCGTCGTCCTCTGTCTCCTTCGACCCGGCTGCCCCGCCCCAGGTGTACTCCGACCCGAACGTGTACACTAAAGTCCAAGAGTACACGTCAACGGTAAGGGAGATCTATGGGGAAGATTATAATGTGCGCACTGAGCCCATTGATGCAGAGGCGATCATGAGGCTCGGAGGAGGCAAGAAGCACGGGCGGCTGTGGATTGCAGACGGTGCCATCGACTCCACCACTGTTCTCTCCCTCGACGCTATCCGAGCATGGAGCACGAGCTCCAGCCAGCCCATACTTCCACGGCCTTCTCCAGCACTGCAGCAGGTCTAAGCACTCCAGGTAATTCCTGTTTTACTCATCGTACGTAGATATTTACACACCTAAATTAGATTTGCATTACTGATACATTGGAGTGAAATATTGCAGGCCGAGCTGCAAGAAACAAAAAGGCAAAGTCAAGAGCAGAACGCGGAGCTGACCGCACAGCTGCAGGCCCAGAAGGTCGCGTTCGAGGCCGCGCAGAAGCAGATGGTGGAGATGATGGTGATCATGCAAAGTCTTGGGCAAGCATCGGGTGTACCTGTGCAGTTTTCAGCTCCTCCACCTCCTACTCCTGCAGCTACTCCTGTAAGTATGAAAGTTCACTTTTCGCTTGTGCTTTGCATGTATGTCGGCCTTCGTGCCGTTGTGGATGTCGGTGTTCGTGCCGTTGTGGATGTCAGCGTTCGTGCCGTCGTTTCTTGCAGGTTTTGGAAACCTCCCCATGCAGGAGAGGTGCTGCCAAAATTTTCAATTGAGTCTAATCTTTTTGTATTCCTACAATACTAGATGCAATCTCTAAGTTCCAAAACTGTTTTCCCGGATTACTCACACATGCAATCTCTGCTCCTTTGTGCAGCTTCCGTCCGCGGGTTCCAATCAACCCGCTAGTGCGTCACCGGGTGATCCTGTTTTTCCTTCACCATCGTCTCATAGGCTAGCTTGATGAGGACTCGTGCTAGGTGATGTGGTTGGACTTTAGCGTGATTTGTGATTTATGGTTGTGACTTGTGCTTGATTTCATTAACTTGTCGTAATAAACATGTGAATGATGATGAACATGTGACTTGTCGTTGTAATATATTGTGATTTGTGGTTCACAATTATGGTTGTGATATATTGTGAGAAAATGGGTTCTGTGTGATATATATATGTGTATATATATGAAATGCTTGTGTCGATGGAATGCAAAAAACAAAAAAAAAATTTAAATTTCTGCCTCTTTGCCGAGGGCAATGACCAAGGCCCTCGGCAAAGAAGGGTCGTTTGCCGAGGGCCCAAGCAATAGCCCTCGGCAAAGATTTTTTTGGAAAAAAATCCTGACAATTTCTTTGCTGAGGGCCAGGGAGCAGGCCCTCGGCAAAGGGTTAAAAAAATTCAAAAAAACCATTTCTTTGCCGAGGGCCGGCCCTCGGCAAAGGATTTTTAAAAAATCCTGAAAATTTCTTTGCCGAGGGCCAGGGAGGAGGCCCTCGGCAAAGGTTTTTTTAAAAAAATAAAAAAATTTATTTGCCGAGGGTCGGCTCTCGGCAAACAAATTAAAAAAAAAACCATTTCTTTGCCGAGGGTCGGCCCTCGGCAAAGAAACCGCCAATGGCGCCGGCGCCTGACGGCTTCTTTTCTTTGCCGAGGGCCGTCCTGGCCCTCGGCAAAGGCTTTGCCGAGTGCCCGATAAAGGGCCATCGGCAAAGACCCCTTCGCCGTCTAAAAATTCCCCGAGGGGTCTTTGCCGAGGGCAGTCCTCGGCAAAGCCTTTGCCGAGGGTTTCTGGGCCTTTGCCGAGGGCTAGAGGCCCTCGGCAAAGCATGCACCTCCAGTAGTGAAGGGCTTATATGTTAGCATGTGGGACGGAATGTTCGGTTCACACGCACATAAACTGAAGTCCATGACCAGTAGCCGGTATATGTATATGATCCACACATGCATCTTTCTACCCGTCGAGATCGATCATATCTGTCACACTGAAGAATATGTATATATAATATTATCTATCTGCATTCACACAAGACTACTAGAGGGATGAGTTTTGACTGTCTCCTGATTCGTCTCCGGCCGCGAGGAATTGTAGTACTAACCAATGCATGCATCCACGCACGCATGTACGATGACGAACCTGAATCTGATGCGCACAAGTGTCCGGCCGGCACACGTATTCTGGTACACATGAACACAGATTATATTCCATCTGTTTCGTGGCCGAGGACGATGAGTCATATGTGAGTCGCTAAGCACGTCGATAATGTTGCAACTGGGCCAACAGATGTACCTACGTATAGGTATATAGCACCTGCATTTTTTGACCGGATGATATTTGAACAAACGTACAATCACGCACTGCATCTATATTCCAAATTATAAGTCATTCTAATTTTCTTAGAGAGTCAAAGTATCTCAACTTTGACCAAAATTATAAAGAGAATTACAAACATTTATGACATCAAACAGGTATACTATGAAAATATAGTTAATGAAGAATCCTATAATACTTATTTGATATCATAAGTATTATTATTTTATTACATAAGTTTAGTTAAATTTAAGATGCTTTGGTTCTCCATGAAAGTTGGAATTACTTATAATTTTGGACGAGTGAGTAGTATATATGTTCAGTTTGCATCATGGTCAATCCGGTAGCCACTACAGTTTAATTTAGACTTCGTAAGAGTGCTTTTTTAAAGGGGAATTCGTAAGGGTGCTTTTTGCATTGCTGAGTGAGTCAACCTTAAGATCTGCCAAGATGATGATTTGGGCAACGTGCACACACTACGGGGAACGGGAGCTTTGCCGTGTGCCTACGGCACACGGCAAATAAACTAAAACACTCGGCAAACCCTTCGCCAAGTGTAACACTCGGCAAAGGGCACACGGCAAAAATTTATCGGCAAACTCAGTTTGCCGAGTGTTTTTCGTTGAGCACTCGGCAAAGACGTCGCCGAGTGCCCAAAAAACACTCGGCAAACATTTTTCGCAAGAAATAAAAAAAACAAATTGCCCCACGCCGGACGCCACCCGCCACGGCCACCACGCTGCCACCGGCCGCCACCCACCACGGCCACCACGCCGCCACGCCCGCTGCTGCCCCACGCTACCCGCCCGCCACGCCGCACGCCACCCGCTGGATCCGGAAGAGGGGAGAGGCGGCCGCCGGGACGCCGCCGGATCTGGGGAGGGGAGGGGACACCGCCAGATCTGGGGAGGGGACGGGACAATGCCTGATCTAGGGAGGGGGCGGCGGCCGGGGGAAGGAGGGGTGGCCGGGAGGGGAGGGGCCGCCACTGGATTCGGCCTGGAGGGGAGGGGCCGCGTGGCGCGTGCAGGGAGAAGGGAGAAGGGGAGGGGGCGGCGCGGCGCGTGCGGGGAGAAGGGAGAAGGGGAGGGGGCGGCGCAGTGCCTGCGGGGAGAAGGGAGAAGGGAGAAGGGGAGGGGGCGGCGCAGCGCCTGCGGGGAGAAGGGGAGGCGCGGCGCGTGCGGGGAGAAGGGAGAAGGGGAGGCGCGGCACGTGCGGGGAGAAAGGAGAAGGGGAGGGGGCAGCGCGGCGCGCGGTGTGCGGGAAAGAGGAGGGAGGCAGTGCGGGAGAGAGGTGGGAGGCGGTGTTTTATTTCCAGAAAATATATTTTATTCCTTTGTCGAGTGTCCTAGATCTGGGCACTCGGCAAAGTTTTTTTTCTTCTCCTTCTTTCCCAGAAAAGATATTTTATTCCTTTGCCGAGTGTCCTAGATCTAGGCACTCGACAAAGTTTTTTTTTCATTTTTTTTCTTCTTCTTCTTTCCCAAAAAAAAGATTTTTTCCCTTTGCCGAGTGTCCTATATCTGGACACTCGGCAAAGTTTTTTTCATTTTTTTCTTCTTCTTTCCCAAAAAAAAAAGATTTTATTTCTTTGCCGAGTGTAAAAAAAAACACTCGGCAAACCCCCTCCTTACCGAGTGTTTTTTTTACACTCGATAAACCTCCTCTTTACCGAGTGTTATTTTTTGCTGAGTGTTTTTAGGGAAGCACTCGGCAAAGAACTTGTTTGCCGAGTGCTCGATAGAATACACTCGGCAAACATAAAAACGCTCCGCAAATTTGACGTTTTCGGTAGTGACATATACACATCAATAAGGGTGGCCGGTATGACTGCATGCATGTAAGCATTGCTTTTGTACAATATTTTTTACAAAAAAGAAGCAGAGGTAAGTAGTTCTGGTTTGATTTCCTGTTTTGAACAGAATTTGGTTGTAAACATAGATTTTTAGGAATAGTTTTAGAGATGGTTGAGTCAACCACTCCTAGAAATATTTTTTAAAAGATCATAAAAATATATATTAAAATATATAAAAAAAATTAGAAAAAAAATATTTTCAGTTGCCCAAGGGGCTATCGCATAGTCACGAGCCTCAATCTTCCATAGATTTTGCACAAGTGCATCCACGAGGATTCAAATATATGATCTTTTGCCTCGTGGGAACCCCTGTGTGTCACTTATGGTCAAGTATATGATGATATCTTTTTATATAAACTTCTATATATTGTATATTAAATATTCTGGCACCTAATCAATCTCAAATGAAAAAACAAAGTCTCAACTAATCTCATCGAGCACTCGAGGTCGTTGAAAAAATTCAAAATTTTGAATTTTAAAATCTGAGAACTTAAAATGTAAAGTTGGTCCCATAAATGACCCCAAATACAAAAGTCATCAATTACAAAGTTTTTTGGTCTCATTAAACTCTACAATTTTGATATAAAGTTTGTCTTCATCTGTCATTTGAAAAAGTTATGAATTTATTTGTTCCTATACACCTGTTTTATTTTTAGGGGCAGTAGATCGACATAAAACAACCTCTGCCCCTCCTCACAAAAAAAACTATATTTTTAGGGGTGGCTTCTTATTATGTCAGCTGCCCCTAAAAATAGGTAGATTTTCAGGAGTAGTTTAATTTTATTAAGCTAATTGACCATGTGGGACAGTTTGTATGCTGCTGTGCATCATAACATTTATAGATCGAGGTGGTTTACTATATTAACCACCCCTAAGAAAATGAAAGGCATTTGTAAAAATAATCTGTGTAGTAGAACCTACTTGCTATGAAGGACTTATAACTTATATTGACACTAGTTTTAGTTTGCTAACATTTTACAGTTGTGTAACACTAATTTCAAACTTCTAATCAAGTCTCTCCATATCTTGTTGTACCGAGAAAATATTCTCCAACTTGTAACAGATCTTTCATCCTTCCTAGAAATAATGTTATTTTGTGCTATTTTTCCACGCAAAAGATCTTCTTTTTCTTCATTTTTTTACATATATATACTTATCTTCTACAAGATGATCTGATCTGGGGGAATATTTGATTGAATGTAAAGTGACCTTTGCCACGTAACAGGTCTCATCCTTTCCTCTTTTTTGCCATTGTTTACAGCTGATCTTGCTTCTCTTGGAGAACCTAACTATGAAAAGGTATTCTAGTTCATGCCAAAATTGATTCTGAACTTCACTAATTGAGTTTTGTTTTTTCATATGAGAATCAAATCCAACATATATCCACAGAA
Organism: Miscanthus floridulus; assembly: GCF_019320115.1. NCBI lineage: Eukaryota > Viridiplantae > Streptophyta > Magnoliopsida > Poales > Poaceae > Miscanthus > Miscanthus floridulus. Next base: position 62,576,970 of record NC_089587.1, on the reverse strand, counting down.
AAAAATCAAGCATATATAATTAGAAGTTTCCTCATAAAAAAATATGAGTCCATCAACCAAATATAATACACAAGCTCTCCGGCGGATAAGTTGTGTCGAATTGTGATGATTAGTTTCAAAAAAAAAAGTGATTATTCGATGCCACACAAGAAAAAGTTGCATTACTTTACGTAGATTTTTATTTTTTTTTACACATGGCACCAAATGCCATCGTGTGATGCGCTTTGAACACGTACGGGTACTATTATATATTTTTTTTCTCATGAAGATCGATAATGGCTGAAGGTCGAGGCAGGAATGGGATGAATTATGGATGAGCTCTCTGGTTTAAGACTGATGCTTGGTGCTAAATAAGCTGAGTATATACATGGTCTTCAAAAATCTCTTCACAGCAAGGGCCAGCAGCCCAGCTTCGCCTTCACGAGGCTCCGCCAGTGTTCAGGCGGCTAATTAAGGTTGGCCGGTTTGGATGATCTTGTATTATCTTGGTTAATAAAATGAGGGATTAGGTTTACAGGTGTTTGCAATCTAAGGTTTCAATGATTACACCTAAGAACTACTTACCTGTTTATAGTCGGGCAATACCTTTACAAGTCGGGTTTCATATTTATCATGGAGAGTCTATCTCTTGATTGATGAAGTCGGGGGATTTTCTTCCTTTAATAGAACTAACTCTACGGGTCTGTTGGATATACATAGTGCTAAGTGCTAGCCAACTAATTTTTAGTCTTAGCTCATCCAAATAGAGAGTTAATAGGTAGGCTAATTTTTTTTAAAAAAAAATTAACTGGTTGTTAGCTATCCTCATCTAAAAACTAACCCTATCTAATCCAAACAAACCTGGTTAACGAGGAAGAAGAAGAGAGGCCCTAGACGGTGGCAACGGCGAGGAAAAAAGGGCGGCGGTGGCAATGTTCTTCTGCGTCTTCACCGTCCTTCATATTAACGCGCGTGGAGGGGGCGGCGCAGTGGCGAGGTGAGGATGGCCGTGCGGAGGGGGATTTTGGGTTTTTTTTTTTTATCTGAAGGCGAGGCTGCCGAGGGGCTACGATGGGCTGCGGCGGCGTTGTTTCTAGAAGTGTGGACGCTTGTACGGTAGTGGATGGGAAGGCGTGGAGGGGCCTAATGATCGGACGGTGGTGGTGAAAGAACTGTTAATGTACAGGAAAATGAGTCAGGGGAGCTGGTATACAGCTTTATTAAGGGTATATATATTATTATATGGTAGATTTGGATAGATCAGCCGTACGTAGCTACTTAGGTCCTCACACGCGCACTCTTTTTTTTTTCTCAAAAATGTGAAACACATGCATGCATCAACCTAGACTTAGGAGCCTAGCTACAATTAGATTCTGTTTCAAATTAAACTGTAATTTTAAAGCACTCGCGTTAATCAAAATGTAGCTTTCTCCTAGACAGATACCCATTTATGTCATGAAACAAGTCGCAATTTCTACAGTTGGGATCGTGTCTCACATGCTTGAAAGCCGAAACTTCCATCGCCCAAGGTATTGTATACTCTTGTAGTCTTGTTCGATGCGCACCTATAGCTTGTCTATCTACTCATTTGTCAAAGTAAGGCATCGATGTTTCAAGGTAAGGCCTCACTGCCGCAAACCGACTCTTTGCCGAGTGTTTTTATGTTTGTCGAGTGCATTTTCTCGGGCACTCGGCAAACAAGTCCTTTGTCGAATGCTGTGAAAAAAACACTCGGCAAAGTTCAACACTCAGCAAAGTTCGACACTCGATAAACTAGAAAAAAAACACTCGGCAAAGAAATATGTTTGTCGAGTGTAATTGTCTGGCACTCGGCAAAGAAATATGTTTGCCGAGTGTAACTATTTGGCATTCGACAAATAATTTCATTTTTTTTCTCTTCTGACCTTGAAACTTTTTCTACTCTCAACATGCAACATGTGGTATTCCATGTTAAAATTTGGTATATTTGTGGATCTGTTTGCTATATTTAATTAATTTATTGTATTTATAGGAATTTTTTAGTATAAGTCAAATTTGAACCGTAAGTGATTCAAATAATAGAATAAAATGACTAGAAAAATGATATTCATGTTATTGAGTCTAGTGTGAGGCCTTATCCGGAAAATGAAAAGAAATTTCGAACATCTTGTTCAGGAAACACGACAACGAATGTGTGGCCGAATGATTTTTAAATTCTAAAAAAAGCAAACGAAGTTTGAAAATCATGAGATTTGTCATGATGTGATGATATCATACGTGGAGGCTATGATAAAAAAATTGAGAAGGTTTCGCATAATTTGTCACATACGATGTTTACAAACCGAAGCATCTCAGAAGAAGAATCATAGCGTTGAGAAGTAATCGGTAAGATTTGGAGTCAAAGTGAAAGTCGAATTGGGGTTTGACTTCAAAACTTTTTGTATAGGCAATAGAGAACATAGATTGTTTCATGTGAAATTTTGGTAATTTTTTGAATCCGTTTGATAATTTTAATTTATTAAGTGCAATTATAGAATTTTAACTGATATAAATTAAATTTGAGCTGTAACTGCATAAAATAATGAAATCATATTCGTAGAAAAATCATATATATATTGTTGAGTCAATTTGACAAGGTATTTTAAAAGTACATCGAACAAAAAAGGAAAAACACGTTATGAAAAATAAGAAAATAAAAAAATAACTAATATATTTGTTGAGAGCCCCAAACCCTAGACACTCGGCAAAGATAAATTTGCCGAGTGCCCTGATCTGACACTCAGCAAAGTACCTAGCAATATTGAGTAGCTACGCTACCTATAGACCGTAGAACATGAAATAAAAAGCAAGGAGATTGTGATGATGATAAAACTTTGAGCTTGATTGATCGAGTTGATTGGATTCCTAAGAGGGAAAGGAAGGAAGGAATTGTTTTGGCAATGGAGAAGGAATGGCCCTCGATGTTTAGCCTTTCGGCCGCTTTCAGCCGCTTTGGATCTATATCATATTTTTATCAGATATTGCTGTTGGACTTGGGATGCAGCAGTATACAATTCATATTCTCTGCTTCTCAATCGCTCCCTTGCGTGCAAGCACCACTACTCAAATTTTTCTTTGAAAGTTTTGTGGGTAGGTGCGCCGCATGTGCTCTTCTTTGCTGATACGGCGTGCTTTGCTACGGAGGTAGTAGGGAGGCGAGGCTACGGCGCGAGGTCCTGAATCACGGCGTCGAGTTGGAGGCGCCGTGATCGAACAGAGCTAGGCGGCAATAGCACGACAAGGACAGTAGGCGCCTGGGCGCCCAGGGAAGATATTAATCTCAATCCCAGGCTGATTCATTCAATCGTAATTATGTAGTACTTATACAAGCAATCCTCAACCGACTAGACTCTAACTTACGCAAATAACAAACTGACTTAAACAAATAACAAACTAAAGATAATAGTCCTAGATTCTAGGACTTGCTAACAGACTTGGCTGACCCCTGACGTGCAGCTCGTTTGGTGATCGCGAACCAGCAGTATCGTAGCAACTTCGGACTCTAGACACGGTTCCTGCGCTCGTACGTCTTACCGATCATAACATCTCTCCCCTCCTTGGGAAACAGCTCGTCCTCGAGCTGGAACGAGGGGAAACGAGCACGGAACTCGTCCACAGGCTCCCACGTGGCGTCGTCTTCAGGTAAGGAGTCCCACTTGATCAACACGTGCCAGACGCCACGGCGAAGCTGAGAACGCAGAGCACGTTCTGGGCGATGAAGCAGACGACCATTATGGAGAGGGGGCAGCGCCGGTGTAGACATAGGAGGGGTGCCCTTGAAGGGCTTGAGAACTCCGACATGAAAAACGTCATGGATCCGGGCTCCTTCTGGCAGGCGCAGGCGATAGGCGACCTCGCCCACGCGTTCCACAATCTGAAACGGACCTGCATAGCGGGGACTCAGCTTCCCACGCACACTCGGCAGAAGTGACTGAGCTGGTCGGTTGAGAAGGCGCAGGAGAACCCAATCGTCGACCTTGAACTGCAGAGCCCGGTGGCGGGCATCATAGTGCCGCTTGGCGTATTCCTGTGCCTGGAGTATCCGGTCGCGAACTTCTGCGAGGAACGTGTCACGGTCGGTCAGGAGCTTGTCCACGGTGTCAGTCCGCGCTGTACCAGTCGTGTAGGGAAGAAGTACCGGTGGGGCACGGCCATAAACTACTTCGAATGGAGTCGTTCGAAGCGCGGAGTGGTAACTCGTGTTGTAACAATATTCAGCCCACGGCAACCACTCCAACCAAGTCCTCGGGCGATCACCAGTGAGACACCTCAAGTACATTGCAATGGTCCTATTGACGACCTCGGACTGCCCATCGGTTTGAGGGTGGAAGGCAGTACTCATCCGCAACTTGACACCGGCGAGCTTGAACAGGTCGCGCCAGACGTGGCCTATGAAAACCGGGTCACGGTCACTCACAATGGAGGCCGAGAACCCATGCAGCCTGACTATGCCTTCAAAGAACACCCTGGCCACCATTGCTGCTGTGTAGGGGTGACTTAAAGGGAGGAAGTGCGCCTGCTTCGAGAACCAGTCGACCACTGTCAAGATGACACTCTTCCCATGAACATGGGGAAGGCCCTCCACAAAATCCATGGAGATATCGGACCAGACCTGGGAGGGAACTTCCAAAGGTTGAAGGAGGCCGATGGGGTGCAGATGCTCCATTTTGTTGCGCTAGCAAGTGAAACAAGAACGGACAAATTCTTTGACAAGGCGGCGGTCATGGTCGACCACAAACTCCCGGCGGAGACGATGGAGGGTCTTTTCTGAGCCTTCATGACCCACGCCGTGGGCTAACTGGAGGACCTCGGGCAGGAGTGCAGACCCTGCTGCAATGAAGACACGGGCGCCATGCTTGATCAGGCCACCAGTGACGTGCCAGGGCTCGCCGCGTGCGGCTACCACAGAGTCCCGGAGGGCGCGGAGCTCATCATTGACTTGAAGCTCGTGACGAAGGTCCTTGAACAGCTAAAAAGTTGGCTTGGACACGAGTTGAAGCTGCAGGTCACCATCAGTACGTCGCGATAATGCATCTGCGACCACATTGAGACTGCCTGGTCGATACTCCACCGCAAAATCATATCCGAACAACTTGCTCACCCATTGGTGTTGGGGCACAGTAGAGAGGCGTTGATCACGCAGGAATTTGAGGGCATAATGATCTATGCGCACAACAAACTACCGTCCCCATACATATGGTCGCCAGTGTCAGACGGCTTGGACGAGACCAATAAGCTCCCGCTCATAAGCCGCTAATTTGAGGTGCCTAGCTGCAAAAGGATGGCTGAAAAATGCTAGGGCCCCGGCACCTTGATGAAGAACTGCACCAAAACCTGTCCCGGATGCATCGCAGTCGACGACGAAAGTCTTGTCAAAGTCCGGGAGATGAAGCACAGGCGCCACCGAGAGCACCTTCTTGAGGGCATCAAATGCTTCAGTGGCTGCTGGCGTCTAGAGGAACCCTTCTTTCTTGAGCAGCGTGGTCAGGGGAGCAGCCATTGTGCCGTAATCCTTGATAAAGCGGCGGTAGTAGCCCGCGAGGCCGAGGAACACACGCAGCCCGTGCACCGTGGCGGGCTGTGGCCAACTAGTGATGGCCACCACCTTATCCTAATCCATAGCGACCCCGGCCGATGAAATGACGTGCCCCAGGTACTGTACTGATGTAGTAGCAAAAGAGCACTTGGAACGCTTGAGCCGGAGTTGATGTTCGCGTAGTGCAGTGAGGACAACATTGAGATGTTGCAAATGTGTCGACCAAGACGGGCTATAAATCAAGATGTCGTCAAAAAATACGAGTACGAACTTACGCAAGAACGGCCGGAGCACGGTGTTCATGAGGCTTTGAAACGTCGCCGGCACATTTGAGAGTCTAAAAGGCATCACCAAAAATTTGAAATGACCTTCATGAGTGCGGAATGTCGTCTTCTCTATGTCCGCTGCATGCATACGGACTTGATGATAGCCCGATCGCAGATCCAACTTAAAGAATCGTGCCCCTTGTAATTCATCAATCAGCTCCTCAACTATGGGAATAGGGAACTTGTCCTTGACGGTGACCTTGTTCAGAGCGTGGTAATCAACACAAAAGCGCCACGGTCCATCGTGCTTCTTGACGAGGAGTACCAAAGCGGAGAACGCTGCTGTACTTGGACGGATCATGCCCTGCTACAGCATCGTGGCACGCTGTGACTCTAGCTCATCCTTCTAGAGCTGGGGATATCGATATGGTCGCACAGCCACCGGAGGCGTGTTTGGGAGAAGATGTATGCAGTGATCACAGGCACGAGCGGGGGGTAAGCCTTTAGGTGTGGCGAAGAGATCGTCAAAGGACAAGAGCAGCTTGTCCAACAGAGGAGTGTCTGTACTAGCCATGACTCCCTGGAGTGCATTGAGGCGGCGTGTAGACTGCACATCCCACCGAGTAGAACTGATGCCACACCAAAACACTCGCTTGCCTCCTCTGGTGAATGCCATACAAAGGTCATCGAAGTCCCATAGAATCGGTCCCATCATGCGCAAGAAGTTGACACTGAGGACCATGTCCCACTTATCCATAGGAATTGTGTCGCAATCAACTGAGAAGACCTCGTCTGCAATCCGAATGCCCACGTCGTGGGCAAGGCCGCGACAAGCAACGCGGTCACCATTGGCCACGACGACGTCGGTACCCGGGCATGGTTCGAAGTGTATGCCAACGCGCCGAGCTATGTCCCCACTGACGAACGTGTGAGTCGATCCTAAGTCCAGCAAGGCCACACACTGTATGTCCCCAATCTGAACACACACCTGCATGGTGTCTTTAGTCCGGATCTCGGCGATAGCTGACAGGGAGATTGTGGGAGTTTCTTGGCCCGTAGGTTGGGTCTGGTCCTCTTCATCATCCGTCTCAGGTTCTTGAACAATATAATCAGCAGCTTCCAAATAAAAGAGGCGCGCACACTTATGGCCCTGGACGTACGGTTCATCACAATTGTAGCACAACCCCAGCTTGCGGCGTTCTGACATCTCCGCCGGGGTGAGGAACTTGAAGGCCCGCGCCGGAGGTTGTGAGGATGAGGCAGCCTGTGATGATGCACCTCCGGGAGGAGGCAAGGCCGGCTGTCCCTGGCCCGTGCGGTGAGACGGTCTGTTCAACAGGGCTAGAAGAGCAAGTTTCGATGGCGCGTTGCGGCGCTCATAGGCCTATGCCAGGCGCATGGCACGGTGCAGATCCTGGGGCTCATGAAGCTCAACGTCGACGCGGATGTATTCAGGGAGCCCCCCTATGAACAGCTACGCTTGTTGGACCGGATCCAAGCGGCCGGCATGCGCTAACCGCGCCTGGAACGCCGACATGTAGGAGTCGATGTTGGTGGTGAAGGGAAGGCGAGCGAGGTCCGCCAGGTGGTTGGTGGACAAGGCCAGCCCAAAGCGCTAATGACATAGAAGCCGGAAGGCGTCCCATGACAGCCGGCCAGTGTCGCGCTCCATGATGTAGTACCACTGTTGAGCATCGCCGGTCATGTGAAACGAAGCTAGCCAGACTTTGTTCGCCTCCCGGGTGAGCTGGCCGCGGAAGAACGCCTCACAGCGGTTCAGCCAACCAAGAGGGTCTTCTTTGCCGTCATAAGTAGGAAAAGTAAGCTTGTGGAATTTGGGAACTCCAGCGCTCTCCCCATGGTCTTCATGAACAGGATGCGGATGTGGCCGGTGCGGTGGTGTATGTACCACAGTAGCGGAGGACATGACGACGCCGTTCAGGATGGCCGACATCGACGGCAGTGGCAACAGCGAATGCGGGAACGGGATAGATTGGATCGGCAGGCCCGTCACCGGTGGCTACGATACCACGACGCCAGAAGTAGCAGTCGGCACGCCGGATGATGGATGCACCGACTCGGCCGATGAGAGCGACGATGAAGGCAAAATCTCTGAGATCAACCATACCCCGGCATGCCAAGGAGTAGAGGCTGGGAGTATGGAAGGGGTGGTGTCGCCGATGGACTGGGGCAGCCTTCGACGGCCGTCAATCGCAGAGAGACCTCCCCCAGCTGACGTTGCATGCCTTGCACAGCGAGGGTCAGCGCGGCGAGGCTGTCCTCGACGGAGGGCTTGGGAGGGGCAGGTGGTGGTTGGAACGCCCTAGAGTTGGCAGCAGATGTGGATGGCACGAGCGGCAGGGTGGTGGTGGCGGCGGAGGCGGCGGTGGTGGGAGGGATGGCTGGTGCTCCAGAACCAGACGTAGCCATGAACGTTGATACCAGATTGATACGGCGTGCTTTGCTACGGAGGTAGTAGGGAGGCGAGGCTACGGCGCGAGGTCCTGAATCATGGCGTCGAGTTGGAGGCGCCGTGATCGAACAGAGCTAGGCGGCAATAGCACGACAAGGACAGTAGGCGCCTAGGCGCCCAGGGAAGATATTAATCTCAATCCCAGGCTGATTCATTCAATCGTAATTGTGTAGTACTTATACAAGCAATCCTCAACCGACTAGACTCTGACTTACGCAAATAACAAACTGACTTAAACAAATAACAAACTAAAGATAATAGTTCTAGATTCTAGGACTTGCTAACAGACTTGGCTGGCCCCTGACGTGCAGCTCGTTTGGTGATCGCGAACCAGCAGTATCATAGCAACTCCGGACTCTAGACACGGTTCCTGCGCTCGTACGTCTTACCGATCACAGATTGTAGCCCACCATTTCAAGCTACAGCCATTTTCTCCCGTTCCAAAATATAGGTTATTTTCATTTTATCCTAAATCAAACTTATCTAACTAACTAAGTTTATAGAAAAATATATTTATATCTACAACATATTTCCTAGTGATTCAATAAAAGTAGTTTGATGTTACATATGCTGGTGTACTTTTCTAGAACCTTAGTCAAATTTAGAATGTTTGCTTTATGAAAAAGCTATAACGATCTATACTTTGGAACAGAGTAAATGAAGCCATATTTCTAGCCTCATGCTTTTTTTTCATCACACATGGCATTTTTATGTGGTGAATGCTTAACTCACCTTATACATATGTGTTGAGTATATTCATTAGCTTACTAAGCTAAGAGTATATATTCGAGAGTGAGGAGATGATAGTTTGTTGAGATGAAGTCACTAACAAAATAAATATGATAATGCCAAAATTATGTTGGTTTTAATAATAAATCTATAAGCTCCTTTATATAGGCAATTTTCAAGGGCAAATATTTGTTAAGGTTTATAGAGATTATTGCAGGAGACAGTGCAAGCATTTCATGTAGGCATGCCATGTCATTGAGGTGGTGAGGGGGGACTAAGAAAATGTGTGGCACATTATTAACATATGTGTTTAATCACTACTACAAATAAAATTTTTAGAGGCATCTTTCTTTTAGTCCAGAAACAAGAAACATCAACAGCTCTATCAAGAGTTGTCTTTAAAAATGGTTTCGAAGCCAGCCTAGTTCTAGAAATTGATTTTTAGAGGCGACTAGAAACTCTGGTCGCTTCTAGAAATGTCCTCTATTTTTATATGTGTCTGAAAAGACGTATCATCTCCAAAAAACATGTCATTATTTTTAAATGTGGCTACCCTTTCCAGAATATGATTTCTAGAAATTTTGTTTTATCAGCATATTGGTATCCGGTTACCCTCGATGCAAGAAAAACATACCAACTAGGATGGGGTAGGCCAAGCCAACAAAAAGAAGGCCCAAACTGGCTGGACGTGGTACCTCGATTACTTGGTGGACAACGCATAACAAGATGTACTTAGAAACCGACTATATCCGATTAGATTTTCTTATAACAAACTAGGAAACCTATCTATAAATCGATCAGGACTCTATCTATAAGCTACCCTCGAACTATATAAGGAGGGGTAGAGAGCCTTGATCTGTCACCCCAAGATCATCCCAACTTAGCAGATCCCGTATAGGTCGAGCTCATCCTCAAGATATATAGCTCCACCCATAGCCACAATGATGCGATCCCCTACTATCCCGAGCGCACGACGAGATCATCAGCTACACTAGACGTAGGGTACTCCGTACCTAAATCAATATAAATTTGTGTCTTATATATGCTACTCCCTCTAATCTACTATCGTGATACACAAAATACTAGTCGGACAATAAACTGGACGGGGTACCTCGATTACTTGGTGGACAAGGCATAGCAAGATGTATGTATAAATTAAATCAATTGTATCCTATTATATTTTCTTGTAACAAACTAGCTAGGAAACCTACCTATGAATTAATCAAGACTCTATCAGTAACCCTAGCTAAACTAAGACTATATAAGGAGGGATAGGGGACCCCTGATCGGCACCCCAAGATCATCCCAACTTAGATCACGTATAGATCGAGCTCATCCTCAAGATAGCTCCACCCATGGCCACAATGTTGCGATCCCCTACTCGCAAGTCGCAATTGATCCCGATCGTACGGTGCACAAGCAATATAATAAAGATCATCGTCTGCAACGAACATAGGGTACTCCATACCTAAACCAGTATAAATATGTGTACCATGTGCTACCCTCTCTAATCTACAATTGTGATACACAAATTACTAGCCGAATGATAAATTTGCAACATTCACGTCATTAGATATGGATTTCTAGAGGCGGTTGACAATTTGGCCGCATTTGAAAATATGTGCAGCATAGTAAAATTCATAATTTTTCCAAATCAAGTCAAATAAAGATAAACTTTATACCAAAGTTGTAGATCTCGGATGAGAATGTAACATAGTGATTAATGATTTTTTTCATTTAAAATTATTTAGGGCCCAAAAAATTCTATTTCAAGTTTTATATTTTTATTTTTTTTCTTGAATTTTTTAAATGACCTCGACTTGAGAAATGACATAAACCAAAGTTATACTAACTGGCGAGATCTAAAACTTTTCGGTTTAATCTTTTTTCTTTTAAATTTGTTTAGGATCTCAAATACTTATTATAATATTGGTAAAATGAATATAAAAGAATTATATCAGGCACTTGGTCACAAGCAGCTCTAGGGTGGAGTGGTAAGTAAGGAACATGCGAGGTCTAAGGTTCTAAGTTGATCCCCCTGTGGGCTATAGATGCGGCTGTGGGGGTTGTGTGGTGAGCTTCTTCCGGGGTTAAACTTTTTTTTGCTATTTTTGGCCGGATTTGCAAATTCTGTAAAAACAATTTCTAGAGGTGGTTTGATTTCGGTCTATATCTAGAAATCAATCTTTAAGGGCGATTGGGTTTCAACCCGTCTAGAAATCGATCTCTACGAACTGTTGGATAGCCGCCTCTAAAAATATACAAAGAAAATAGAGGCGGGCCAAGAAGCAGTCACCTTTACAAACCCATTTTAGTCGTACATAGTTTGTACTTCGTTTTACCTTAGTTTTTTTTTGTGAATTACACAAGTACAAACACAGACGCTCAACACGTACGCACACTCACCCCCTATGAACATAGGTACGCAAACCTTACCCCTATGAGCACCTTTGAAATACTGTGCTAGCACATCTCGAGATTGACGAAGTCACCACTGGCGTCTCGTTGTCGACGGGAATGTCGCCTACCACTGAAAGCACAACGCCGTTAAATTCTGGAATAAATCCAAGAAAATACGTGCTCCCGTATCAAGTCGAGGACTTGAACTCGGGTGAGCAGGTTCCACCACAAGGAATCTAACCAACTGAGCTAGGTTTAATTTGCATTTTACCCTAGTTTGGATGATGTAATAAGTGAGGGTGGTTGTATGCATTATACGATGCAAGCTGAAATTCTTTTTCCTTTATCTAAAAAACAAACTAAGGAGCTATTCTGAAGTGCAATAGGCAGAAAACTGGGGGTGGTATGCACGAAATTTTAAAAATTCAATCATGCGCGTTCGCATCCCTTAAAATTCTATGTTCTTTTATTGGGCAATCTATGTGCGCACTTTTCTACTTTAGGCATTAGTATGCTATGCTAGCCTACCAGACAGAATATGCTGTTGCCTCATAAAGAAATTTGTGGCACATGTGCATATTCCACTAGCAAAACCTGACATATTTCTCCTTCCACTTGGGTGTGCATGAGCGTTCCAGTAATGGCTCTGCCTAGCCTATAGACATCAGAGAGGGCTATTAGAATAAACAGCTGGTTGCATTATATTGCTAATCTCATTTTAGTTTGTAGATAATGTATGCATGAACCGAAACACCATCGAAAAATTTGAGCATTACTATCACGATTTGACATGAATAATTCTTCAGAAATCGATGAAATGCAGTATCTTTTCTGAAGAAAATAAGTGGAGATATGATGATCCATATATATACCACATTCGGTCCTATTTGCTTTTCTCGTAGGGCCTCAATAATGTATGTACTCGTTGGAAGAATGAAGAATCTTTGACTGTTGCTTTTTTTTTTTGTATAAGCATGCATACTCTATCCAAATAAACAAAACTGCAATCCCAATAGTGTACATGTCATCAAGGTGACTAGAAGAGCCAACGTGGTGATGGTGAGACTTTATGACTCACAACACTAGCCTTTGATTCAGTGGATGCCTTGTGTGGCGAATCCAACACCTTGACCGGGAGAGACTCGGTGACTGAAAGCCTACGTTAGTGAAGTCCTAACACAGATTAGGAGTTACAATTTGTCAATTGATACCATGGGATATATCATCGAGTCTTTGGGAGTTTTGCCTTCTATATCCTTAACTCTTTATTTATTTGCTTTGTTGTTTCCTCTTGTGCTTTGCTTGTGTGATCTTTATTACCTTCCTAGATTAACTATTGCCTAATTGTTAAAACTGGCTCTTGCTGAAGTCTTTTGGTTGAGGGTATGTTAGAGTACACTAGAAAAACCTTTTGGTGCAAATCTTACTAGAGTAGTTTATGGTTTTTGTAGTGGTAGTTTAATCTGAAACATATGATTTGAAATTGGATTTAGGCACCCGATTTACTCTCCCTCTTAGGTGGTCACGAGATCTTGCAAAGGAAACAGATATGGTTGTTTCGCTGAGAGGGCAAATTTGGTCATTTCGCCAACAATTTGTGTTGTTATATTATTATTATTATAGGTGGGTTGGTCCAGCTAGTGAGATAGCTAATTGTTAGTTAGTTGCCCTGCTAACAACTAGCTATCCTGTTAGTTATATTCATTTGGATGCAGACTCACTAATTGTTAGCAGCTACTTGTTAGCTCTATGGATCAAAAGGGACTAATCTTTGGGTACAAGAATTCATGGAACGTTCCATCTGTCTCGTACAAATCACCCTATCTAGTTAGGTTCATGCATGGCACGTGATAAGATGAAGTATCGGAACTCTAGGTAGTTATAGCTTGCCGATAATGGCCTCATTTCGTTTGAACTTATCAGCCGTACCGTTTCAGCAAAATAACAGTATTTTTCTCTCACAATAAATTAACATCAGCATCAGTATTAGTCGTTTTTCCAGCCAGCCGATATATGGCCGTGTGCATGAATGTAGGGACAGCGTGATAATACAGAGAATAATTGTCGAAAGATAGGGCTACAAGCCGAAGACGAGGATGACACATTGGCGATAAGAATTGCTACGTGGTGTTCCAGCTTCCAATAAAGACACGTCGATGGTTAGCTTATCCTCCAGACATGCCTCCATGCAACTTTATACAAGGATATATATGCATAGCATCAATATACTCTCAAGTCCCAAATAAATGACGACGCGTACGTATTCGCAAAAAAAAATGACATGTATTGGGTTATATATATATACTAGGTAGCGTGCCCGTGCATTGCTACGGAAAAACTAAATCTTTTGTACTAAAAACACACGGATCACACGATAAGATAACAATACTGTTAAATTAAATACCGATGTCAAAGTGACATTTAATTCAAAAATCAAAGTTCGTGAAATTAACACAGTCACGGAGAGCGCGACGTCGCAGGCTCACAAACTCTACTGTCTAGACTTTTTCGTGATACGGCTAAGATAATATTTTATATCAACAAAAAGAATTCTACGATATCCATTTCTTTCATGTGCCAATAAATCTATGAATAACTTCCGCTGCATCTTCCATATAATCATGTATACACAGACTCGAGTATATATGCAAATAGGTTCATGTCCGTGCGTTGTTACAGGACAGCTAAACTTTTGTACTAAAAACACACGGATCACACGATAAGATAACAATACTGTAAAAGTATATGACCAACGCTAAAGTGACATTTAATCCAAAAAACTAAGTTGGTGAAATTTACACAGTCACAGAGAGCGTGGCGTCGCGGCTCACAAACTCTACTGTGTAGATCTTTCTGTGATGTGGCTAAGATCATTTTTATACCGATAGAAAGATATTTCCGATATCCATTTCTTTCGTGCGCCAACAAATCCACGAATAAGTTCCACCACATCTCCATACATCCTGTACATGGCGTTGGCAAACAAATTAGCCACAACTTATGTAATTACTTTTATACTTAGCTCATGTTTAGTCCTCCTAATTAATATCTAAAAATTCAATGTGACAGGGACTAAAGTTTAGTCCTGGGATCCAAACACCCCTGACTCTCGACTCCTGCTAGCTGCTCACTTACACCACTATACCTATGTGTCTGCACGTATCTACTCTAATGTCAGAACGTCTAAGATGGCCTTTATTGTCCACCCTTTAAAAATATCATAACTTTAAGGTTGCCATTTGTATATGCTATAGGATTGGGATGCTTTGCACTGATCTATGAGGGTGTCCATGAGAGTCAAAATTTTTTATGCCATTATGATGTCTAAGCTTACCAATCAGACAGAAACGAACTTGATTGTTAAAATATTTTCAACACTGCTTTCATATACTTCCTCTGTCCCAAAATAGAATTCACTCTCGCTTCCCGAGAAGTTATTTTTTTTAACTTCGACCAATTATATATAAAAGAATATTAATATTTATAATACATAATTAGTATCGTTACATAGAATATTGAATATATTTTCATAATAAACTTATTTGAAGATATAAATGTTGCACGTATTTTTTATAAACCTAGTCAAAGTTGAGAAAGTTTGACCTGCACACATCCCATAACGACTTATATTTTCGGTAGAGAAAATATATGCTAATGGGAGTAGTCAACTGAAAGTGGTGATGAACACAACAATACTTTCATATTATATGCTAATGGGGGCACGAAGAAACGTAGGGGAATTGACCTATATACTAATGGTGGGAATATTCGTTTAGGAAATTGCAGAAGGTTCACCAGTCTCACCATGTATAACCTGCACATCTTTTATTTGGCACCACTTATGTTTCCTTCGATGCTTGATTATTGTTTCCTTCCATGCATGATTATTGTTTTCTTCCATGCATGGTTATCGTTTCCTTCCATGCATGATTATCGTTTCCTTCCATGCATGATTATCGTGGGATCACAGGCGTGGGTAGATGGACGAACCAAAACAAATGTCGCACCAAAAAATGTCCACACTTTGTTCTTTTTAGTTGTGGGAGATATCTAACAAGATATATTTTAAACATTGACTAATACTACTATACCTATAAACTAACAAAATATAAACTTTTATGAATGTATCTTTTACTATCTGGCACGCCTAGCGCCCAGACATCCAGACGGATAGGGCGCATTCGGACGCCAGCGTACGTTGCTGCTCTGCCCCTACCTACGTGCCCGTCCGCAACCCCTCTGCTCCCACACACATGCACGTGGGCCCAGCTTCCATCGGACCCCCCCCCCCCCCAAATGCCTGCACCCCAACTCTCATCCCCATCCGTTCGCCTCGCCCCTACAGGCGCGCACCGTTGTGCCCCTGACGTGGCCCCTGCAGTGCTGGGCGCCACATCGACTGGCTCACCGCGCCTCATTCCCCAGCACCTTCTGATTCTCTGAGCAGCATGAAACACGTGCAACATAAAACACTTGAGTGCAATATACGTCTCAAACAGATGAAATATCTGGAATATACAGTTACAACATATGTGTGAAAACATATGCAACATCTAGACAGAACACTTGCAACTTGCAACATGAAAACACTTGCTGCAACAGAAGACTAAATAGATGAAATATTTTGAAACATACTGTTGCAATATATGTGTAGAACATATGCAAACATCTAGATCAAACGCTTGTAATAATACGTCTAGGAACAAATGAAACATTTCGAACAAAACGCTTGCAACATGCCTTTGAAACACTTGCGACATATGCAACTTGTGCGACATCCCCCGATCTACTTTTGCAATATCCATATGATTCAACTGCTATATACCTCTAAAACATCTGAAACAATTGAAATATACAGTTGCAACATAGGGAAGAGAGAGAGCTTGGCGCGGGGAATGCCATGGCTATCGGATCTACGGGCATTGGGGGCTCCCTATGGGGGAGGACGCCGGTGTGGGAGGAGGGCGCCGCTGAGGTGGAGGAGGAGGACGCCGAGGTGGGGGAAGCAGCCATCGGGGTGGGGGAAGGAGCCGCTAGGGCAGGGGAGGAGGATGCCATGGTGGGAGAGTGTAACACCCTAAAATTTGCATAATTTTTAAATATGAGAAAATGATTTAATTATGCATTTTCGTGAGCATTTGAATTTTGGAAAATAATAATTTTGTTAAAAATAAAATCAAATATAGGTCAATAAACATGTATGTGCATTCATGATGCTGCATAATATTTTGTCTTGCCTGGTTTAAAGTTAGATTTCAAATTAATTTGAATTTGCATTTTGAAATTGCTTTGGAAAAAAAGAAAAAAGAAAAAATGAATTTCCCTCCTTTCTCTGTGGGGGTATGGCCCCTGGTATCCACAATACAAGACATGGGCCACACCATCAGAGGTGGCCCGGCCCACAAGATCAAGGCGTGCACGGCGCTACTCGACGTGCACCGCAAGATATTATATAGTACCAAATAGGCTACTTTCCTTATAACCCTTGCAAAACTATACCATTCTATAATAATTCGTGGTGCATAGCATACATGGTTGGAAAGATGATGAAGTAAGTTTTCCAACGCATCCAACAATTCGTCATTTGGACTTCCCAGGAAGGAGTTATGACCAAAACATTAAAGACTGCACCGAAGCCCAGAAGACGCGCGGAAACTGAAGATCACCTCGTGAATGCTCTAGACCATTGACCTCCCACCTCCCAACCTGGCTTCTTCAGTTCACATCTATCTTAGAGACTTCTTATAGTATAAATATTACCTCTAGGCTACTAGAAAAGCACTTTTTGATGATTTGATAATTCCAGTGATATTGCAGCCGAGCTGCCGAGTGCTTGCTCAAACCCTTGTTTTTCCTTGTTCTTCCTAGACTTGTGAAGAGATTCCTCTGGGATCCACTAGTTTGTGCTTTGTGGGTTCCAGTACGGCTGCCCCGCCATGTGTGGATTAGCTCTAATTGTGGTTCTGCGGTCGTTCGGAGATCGAGTCGAAGTCTTCGTGGTTTCGATGTCTCTCTCCCCGTCGCTTGGTTGCATCCAACCTTGGTCAGGTATAAAGCTAGTTACTCCGCTGTTCTCCAGCAAGTTACTCTTTTGTCCCCGCTGTCTTGTTGCAAGTTATCTTGATCATGACCTACTGTCGTGA
Source organism: Miscanthus floridulus (assembly GCF_019320115.1). NCBI lineage: Eukaryota > Viridiplantae > Streptophyta > Magnoliopsida > Poales > Poaceae > Miscanthus > Miscanthus floridulus. The sequence goes on along the minus strand of NC_089587.1, from coordinate 62,559,426 downwards.
AGATCGGGCCAACTCCCATACTGAAATAGTTCAGTACCTATCATCTGGTATCAGAGCTTCGGATTGACACGGTAGGTCTTGCTGTCATCCACATCGTTATCCTTGTTTAATCTACTTCATATATTTGTGTTTTCATATCCTATAGTCCAAAGCCACACAAAAAAGTACCTATAACCATTTCACGGTACTGTTACGTTGTGTTTTGTGTTTATCGAGTTACTAGTCACCATCGTTTATATATAATTTGAGTTGTTTCATTCGTTACCGCTGTCAGTGTTATAAAAAAATATAGATAAAAAGAAAGAATAGTTTCAAAAAAAAGAGAAGTGAAAAGAATTTGAAGGATCTGTGTTGCGGTGTATTGCTGAAAATTTCAGTTTACATATTTGAGTTGGTGGTGATCTTGCTAGCAGCAACGTCGTATCTTTGAGCATATCAAACCACTCGGTTGGTAGTACCGTAGCCCTCCTTGTTAGCCACCTATAGCTCCACCAAAAACCTGAATCGGAACGTTCGATTCGTAATCCTTACGACCTCTCTACCACCCCCGTTGAAGCTGCCACACCAGCACTATCATGGTCCTTGAGATCAGGAAAGAACTTGGGTAAGTAAGAGGTGAGATCGAGTGTTTTCACAAATTTACCTATTCCACTTTTTCTTGCAACTAGTCTAACATGGTAGGATCCAATTCGAGTGTTCATGGTGGAAACCATGGAGATGGGGAGCCCCCTGTCTCACGGGCTAAGGTGCGCCACATGGCAAACTCGCTGGTGGAGGTGATGGAGAGGATGCTTGATGCTCGTCTTCCCACGGAGGGAGGCCGAGGGCCACATCATCGTCATGAAGAAAATCACCAGGAGGAGTCTGGTGATGAGAATTCTGGTTTTGGCCATGGATTTGATCGCTTCGGCGATGTCCATGGAGGACATGGTGGTGGTCGCCGTGCTGGTTTTGATAATCAGCGTGGTGGCCATCATGCACATGGACGTCGTGTACGATTTGAAGATGAAGATGAGGTTCATATGAGTATGAGGCAGGATTTGATGATAATGAAAATCCTTTTGGTCACCATGGGCGTTTTGGATAGCCACATGAACATCGTCGTGGTGCTGGTCATCATGGGGAAAATCATCGTGGTCGTCGCAATAGAGATGATCTGGATAGCATTGCTCGTGTAAAGTTGAGTGTTCCAAAATTTTCAGGGAAAGAAAATGCTGATGCTTATCTTGAATGGGAGGAGCAATGTGATTAGATTTTTAGAGTGCATAATCTTTCTGGTCAGAGGCATGTCAACCTTGCTTCTGTTGAGTTTTCAGGTTACGCTCTCACATGGTGGAACCAAGTTCAAGAAAATCAACGTCTGTTGGGACGTGATCATATCAACACATGGGCTGAGATGAAGAGAGTGATCAGAAGATGCTTTGTGCCATCAAGCTATCAGCGTGACCTCCGCAATAGGTTACAAACATTGAGACAAGGATCAAAATCTGTTGATAACTACTTCAAGGAGATGGAGTTACTCTTGGTGAGATCTGGAATTAGAGATGATGAAGAGTAAAAAATGGCAAGATTTTTGATTGGTCTCAATGAAGAAATTTTAGGTTTTGTTGAGATGTTTCCATATCATAATTTGCAAGACCTTGTTGATCAAGCTGTGCACACCGAGAGAAAAATTCAGCAAGAGGGACAAAGAAGGTCTTATGGGAGCCAATCAATTTCAGCCCCATGGCGTCGGCAGCAGTCCGATACCTTTATTGGTGGGGGAAGCTCACAAGGAGTTGCTACTAGGCCTTCTCCATCCATTGGTGCTGCAAAGACAACAATTTCTACTGCTTCTTCACCTGCAATTCAGCAAGAACAGCGACGTCCTGCTGCAAGCACAACAACCCCTTCTGTTGCATCAGCTGCTGCTTCTTCTTCCCATACCCGAGGCATTGTTTGTCACAAGTGCCAAGGTCGAGGACATATTGCTGCTCAATGTCCTAGTCGAAGGACAATGATTATAAATGAGCAAGGTGAATGGGAATATGAAAGCGAACCTGAGGAAGAAGCTCCAATATATGATGAAGAAATTATGCAAGATAAAGGTGATGAAATTCAACCTGATGATGGAGACAACAATTGCTTCATTTCTCGCCGAGTGCTTAGTGTTACTGCTGTCCAAGAAGAGAATAATTAGCGGCACAATCTTTTTCACACCCGAGGCATGATCAAGGACAAGTTGTGCCGAATCATTATTGACAATGGCAGCTGCAATAATATTGCAAGTCGAGAATTAGTTGAAAGATTGGGACTGAAACAGCGGTGCCACCCTTCTCCATATAAGATGCAATGGTTAAATGATTGTGGTGCGCTACGTGTAACAAATATTGTGACCGTTTCCTTCTCCATTGGGCGGTACAATGATCATGTGGAGTGTGATGTGGTTCCAATGGAAGCATGCCAATTGCTGTTAGGAAGACCTTGGTTATTTGATCATGATGTTTAGATCTTTGGAAGAACCAACAAGCTGTCTTTCATGTACCAAGGAGAGCGAATTTCTTTGCTTCCTTTAACACCGGAGGAAATTTTGAAGGATGATCTTAAGAAGAAACAGCGAGAGAGTGAGAACCACCTATGAGTGACCCACAAAAATAGTGAGGGAGAGTTTCCAAAGCTAAATAAAACCCCACAGCCTCAAAGAACCAAGACACCGGGAAAAGAGGGTTTAATTATGATGGCTAGGAAAGGGGATCTAAAAGAATTAAGTGAACCCAATGCCATATTCTTTGTACTCCTGTACAAGGACACTCTTCTTTCTACTAACAACTTACCCTGTACCTTGCCAAGTGTTGTCTTTAATGTGTTATAGGAATATGAGGATGTCTTTCCGGATGAAGTGCCACCAGGACTACCACCTAAGAGAGGAATCGAACATCAAATTCATCTTGTGACCGGTGCTTCACTCCCAAACCGTGCTGCCTACCATGCCAACCCAGAAGAAACCAAGGAGATTCAGCGACAAGTGGAAGAATTGATGAGAAAAGGGTACGTACAAGAAAGTCTGTCACCTTGTTCTGTTCCTATCCTTTTAGTGCCTAAGAAAGATGGGTCTTGGCGGATGTGTGTGGATTGCCAAGCAATAAATAACATTACCATAAGGTATAGACACCCCATCTCTCGGCTAGATGATATGCTTGATGAACTTAGTGGTGCTAACATATTCACTAAAATTGATTTAAGAAGTGGATATCACCAGATTCGCATGAAAGAAGGAGATGAATGGAAAACAGCTTTTAAAACAAAATTTGGGTTGTATGAATGGTTGGTAATGCCTTTTGGGTTAACCAATGCACCAAGTACATTTATGAGATTGATGAATCATGTACTTAGAGCTTTCATTGGCAAGTTTGTTGTCGTTTACTTTGATGACATTTTAATTTACAGCAAGTCTCTTGATGAACATGTTGAACATATCCAATGTGTGCTTGCTGTCCTACGTGAACAGAAATTGTATGCTAACCATGAGAAGTGCACCTTTTGCACTGACAAGGTAGTCTTTCTTGGATTTGTTGTTACAGGACAAGGAGTGGAGGTAGATGAAGAAAAGATCAAGGTTGTACGAGACTAGACGCCTCCACAGAACGTGAGCCAAGTAAGAAGCTTCCTTGGACTTGCTGGTTTCTATCGGTGGTTCGTGAAGGATTTCAGCACTATTGTTGCACCAATCAATGAGCTAACGAAGAAAGAAGTGCTTTTCAAGTGGGGAGAAGCACAACAGAAGGCATTTGAAGAATTGAAGATGAAGTTAACAACAGCCTCAGTCCTTGCACTCCCAGATTTTGGTAAGTCCTTTGAAATAGAATGTGATGCAAGTGGAGTCGGGATTGGAGGTGTGCTCATGCAAGGACGAAGGCCAATTGCATACTTCAGTGAAAAGCTAAGTGGTCCAACTCTAAATTATTCAGTTTATGATAAAGAAGTATATGCTCTTGTTTAGAGTCTGGAAACTTGGCAACATTACCTTTTTCCTAAAGAATTTGTGATACATTCAGATCATGAATCATTGAAACACCTTAAAGGAAAAGAGAATGTTATAGCAGATGTGTTGTCTTGACGTCACACTTTGCTAACCCAACTTGACACTAAGATTCTTGGATTAGAAAGCATAAAAGGTTTATATACAATTAATTCATATTTTGTTGAACCATATTCCAAGTGTCAAGATGGCAAAGGATGGAAAAACTTTCATGTGCATAATGGGTTTTTGTTTCGAGCTAACAAACTATGTATTTCAGATTGCTCTGTTCGAATTTTACTTGTGCAGGAAGCCCACGCAGGAGGACTCATGGGCCATTTTGGCGCCAAGAAGACAGAACAAGTCCTTACCGACCACTTCTTTTGGCCAAAGATGAGAAGAGATATGGAGAGACATGTTCTTCGCTGCGAATCATGCCACAAAGCTAAGTCTCGTGTGAATCCTCATGGATTATACACCTCTGCCTATCCCTAGTGTGCCTTGGGAAGATATCTCCATGGATTTTGTTCTTGGTTTACCTCGAACCAAGCAGAGAAGGGATTCCATCTTTGTTGTGGTTGATCGTTTTGGCAAAATGGCACATTTTATCCCATGCCACAAGAGCGATGATGCTTCACATATCGCTGAATTGTTTTTCAAAGAAATTGTACGACTACATGGAGTGCCACGAACCATTGTTTCTGATCATGACACCAAATTTTTGAGTTACTTTTGGAAAACTTTATGGGGAAAACTTGGAACACGATTGCTGTTCTCTACGACGTGTCATCCATAAATGGATGGACAAACTGAAGTTGTGAACCATACTCTATCAATGCTACTGCGAGCTATCCTCAAGAAGAACTTGAAACTTTGGGAAAAAAGTTTGCCACATGTCGAGTTTTCATACAATAGGGCAGTACACTCGACCACTAAATTTTGTCCATTTGAAATTGTATATGGGTTCAAACCCACTGCTCCCATAGATCTTTTGCCTTTACCTATGCAGGAACGTGTAAACTTCGATGCAAGCAAGCGAGCCGAGTTTGTCAAGAACCTTCATGATAGAGCTCGGACAAACATTGAAAAGATGACAAGGATGTATGAGAAGCACGCCAATAAAGGTCGAAGGAAGGTGTTATTTAAACCAGGAGACTTGGTTTGGGTGCATCTACGCAAGGACAGATTTCTTGAACAATGCAAAAGCAAGTTGCAAGCCTGAGCTGATGGTCCATTCAAAGTGCTACGCAAGATCAACGACAATGCTTATGAAATTGATCTGCCTAGTACTTATGGTGTGAGTACCAGTTTTAATGTGGCCGACCTATCTCCATTCTTTGGATTGGAAGAGTCGAGGATGACTCTTTTTCAAGAGGGGGAGGATGATGTGACCATGCCAGCATCGGGGACCTCGGTGATCTCTCTGACCACCTCTACAAGCTCTTCGACCACCTCGGCAATCTCTTCGACCACCTTGGCGACCTCTCCGACCACCTTGGTGACCTCTCCGACCACTTCACCGACCTTGGTGACCTCTCCGACCACCTCACCGGCTGATACACCACTCCAAGTCCCTACTGGACCAATCACCCGTAGTCACGCCCGAAAGATACAGCAAGAGGTGCACGCGCTACTTTGTGAATTTCAATTAAACATTGATGGTAATTTTGAGCTACCTAAGTCATGCATGTTGTTATTACTCAGGTTCTCCGAGAAGGAAGACAAGGATACATCAAGGATGGATCAGAGAGAAGAGCTACGTTCGAGTCAACCCAGCATGACAGAACCATCTAGAAGAAACAATCATATCTTTTGTCTCCCAAAGGCTATGAAGGTGAATGAGTACTTGTTGGATAGATCTTGAAACCTAGTTTCCAATGCTGTCATGCTGATCAGTTTGGAGTAACCAGCATGGTGTCCGACCAGTTTTAGTGAAGACTGCTCCGAAGCTCAATAGTCTGCATGAAGCTAAAGATCCCATGCAAAACTATACCACTCTATAATAATTCGTGGTGCATAGCATACATGGTTGGAAAGATGATGAAGTAAGTTTTCCAACGCATCCAACGGTTCATCATTTGGACTTCCTAGGAAGGAGTTATGACCAAAACATTAAAGACTGCACCGAAGCCCAGAAGACGCGCGGAAACTAAAGACCACCTCGTGAATGCTCTAGACCATTGACCTCCCACCTCCCAACCTGGCTTCTTCAGTTCACATCTATCTTAGAGACTTCTCATAGTATAAATATTACCTCTAGGCTACTAGAAAAGCACTTTTTGATGATTTGATAATTCTAGTGATATTGCAGCCAAGCTGCCGAGTGCTTACTCAAACCCTTATTCTTCCTTGTTCTTCCTGGACTTGTGAAGAGATTCCTCTAGGATCCACTAGTTCATGCTTTGTGGGTTCCAGTACGGCTGCCCCGCCTTGTGTGGATTAGCTCCGGTTGTGGTTCTTCGATCGTTCGGAGATTGAGTCAAAGTCTTCATGGTTTCGGTGTCTCTCTCCCCATTGCTTGGTCGCATCCAACCTTTGTCAGGTATAAAGCTAGTTACTCTGCTATTCTCCAGCAAGTTACCCTTTTATCCCCACTATCTTGTTGCAAGTTATCTTGATTGTGACCTACTATCGTGAAGATCGGGCCAACTCCCGTACTAAAATAGTTCAGTACCTATCAAGATCCGATCTCAGAACCGCCTCCGAGGTCGCCTTCATCAACAACTCGCCGCCTGCTTCCTCCTTACCAGAGGAGGTAGATCAACAACGACGATCTGATCGCATCCATTGATCAGATCTATTGGAGGCTGCTCGGGAAACTCTAGGAGTTATGGCCCTACCTTTTGGGTTCACCAATGTCGCCGCCACCGTCCAAGATGCCCTATGGGGCAAATTCATCAACCAGGTTGAAGACGTCCATCCTCTCGCTGACCAGATAGCGTCATACGCCACCGACCAGACTTTCTGTCTAAAGCTAAGTCACGCTTTAATATTTTTCTAAATATTCTCCAGTCTCCATATATCGCCGCAATGTTTCTCCGAACTGTTTTCTCCATGTTTGCTCTCCAAACGATTTTCTGAACCCTTGAACACCTCCAGAGACGGCCCTGTCTCTGGCTAAGTCCTGTTGATGCTCGGACACCTCTAGAGACGGCCCTGTCTCTGGCTCCTCCCTACATATGCACGAGCGTCTGCCCTCTGCGTTATGGGTGGTCAGCAGTGGCTCCTTAGCGACGCTTGTTCCTCCTACATGTGCACGAGCTCCGTGCTCCGCGTTATGGTTAAACAGGCTAGCTAGGGCTAGAGACTCAGCTACACACTAACTGTGCGGGTGGTTTATATTAAATACATCTTCACTCCAACTGATCGCCAAACTACATACACTATTTTTTCTCCAGAGTTCATATATATTTACATCATGTACTACCCATTATATATGTTTGTATTACAGGATCATCGTCTAGGTGATCGGATCACCTGGTGCTTAGGAATCCCCACCAATCAACTGGTCAGACCACTCGGTTCATGGACTCCGTCGCCGACCAGTTGATCGGACTATTCGCCGGTCGCTTCTACTCAATGCTCACTTCACCGCCGACTAGTTGACCAGACTGTTTGTCGCTCATGCTTCATCTCTAGCTACGCCGGAGACTCCTCGGTGCTCGGTTTCTTTATGCTCGAGGAGTAAGTGGGCACACTTCACCGCACGGAAGTCGCTAGCTATGCTGGGGACTCCTCGGTGCACGGACCTCGCCAGCTTCACCAGGGACTCCTTGATGCTAGGACATCGCCAGCGACGTCGAGGACTCCTCGCTCCTCGGTGCTCGGACCTCACCAGCTTCGCCGGGGACTCCTTGGTGCTCGAACATCGCTAGCGATGCCGGGGACTCCTTGCTCCTCGGTGCTCAGTCATCACCAGCGACGCTGGGGACTCCTCGGTGCTCGGTCATCACCAGCAACACCAGGGACTCCTCGCTCCTCGGTGCTCGGACATCGCCAGCAATGCTGGGGACTCCTCGGTGCTCGATCATTGCCAGCGACGCTAAGGACTCCTTGCTCCTCGATGCTCGAACATCGCCAGTGACGCTAGGGACTCCTCCCTCCTCAGTGCTCGGACATCGCCAGCGACGCTGGAGACTCCTTGCTCCTTGGTGCTCGATCATCGCTAGCGACACCGGGGACTCCTCGCTCCTTGTGCTCGATCATCGCCAGCGATGCCAGGACTCCTCGCTCCTTAGTGCTCGGACATTGCCAGCGACATCGGGAACTCCTTGCTCCTCGGTGCTCGGTCGTCGCCAGCGACGTCGGGGACTCCTCCCTCCTCGGTGCTCGGACATCGCCAGCGACGCCGGGGACTCCTCGCTCCTTGGTGCTCGGTCATCACCAGCGACACCGGGGACTCCTCGCTCCTCGATGCTCGGTCATCGCCAGCGACGTCGGGACTCCTTGCTCCTCGGTGCTCAGACATCGCCAGCGATGTTGGGAACTCCTTGCTCCTCGATGCTCGGTCGTCGCCAGCGATGCTAGGGACTCCTCGCTCCTCGATGCTCGGTCATCGCCAGCGACATCGAGACTCCTCGCTCCTCGGTGCTTGGTCATCGCCAGCGACGCCAGGGACTCCTCGCTTTTCGGTGCTCGGACCTCGCCAGCTTTGCCGAGAACTCCTCGGCGCTCAGACATCACCAGCTACGCCGGGGACTCCTCGATGCTCGATCATTGCCAGTGACGTCGGGGACTCCTTGCTCCTGGGTGCTCGGACATCGCCAGTAACGCCAGGGACTCCTCGCTCTTCGATGCTCGGTCATCGCCAGCGACGTTGGGGACTCCTCGCTCATCGGTGCTCGGACAGTGCCAATGACACCGGGGACTCCCTTGCTGGTTGGATCTTGCTACGTCTCATGCATCGGTGTGCTATCAAGCTGCTCCATGCTATTCGGATCAGGGTGCTGATCTTGGGCAGCACGTCTGGGGTCTTGATACGTGCATGTCAGACGACGTCGGCAAGCTTTCAGACTTCTTTTCCTTTGACCCTGCTACAAGATTCATTCTTCATGTTCCAGTAGGCTTAGGGACTAAGTGGGCACACTTCACCTTGCGGTGAATGTGTTTTTTCTCATCTCATGGCTACACCTAGGGACTGGCTGCCTGCTCAATTGGTCTTCTACTTTCTGACCCTGGCACCACGTGACTACGTCACCTACTGTCAGGCTCGGGGACTAGCTGTGGGGGTATGGCTGCCGGTATCCACAAGACAAGACATGGGCTGCACCATCAAAGGTGGCCCAGCCCATAAGATCAAGGCGTGCACGGCGCTGCTCGGCGTGCACCGCAAGATATTGTATAGTACCAAATAGGCTACTTTCCTTGTAACCCTGCCCCTCTAGAGTATATAAGGAGAGGTAGGGGTCCCCTAGCGGACAAGATACATACATCTCAATGCAATACATCAGAACACAGGATGTAGATATTACATCATACTGACGGCCGAACCTGTATAAATCTTGTGTCTTGGTGCTTGTATTACCATCTCGCTCCTGATCTCGCTCACCTCTATGACAAATCTACTATCGTGGGATACCCCTCGGTGGACTGTCGGGCATCTTTTGTTGACATTCCCCTTTCCCCACTTTCGGCCTATAGGCCTGCTCCCACGCTCGTGGCTGCTTCTTCACGTCGGCCCACTCACGCTTTGCGCTTCTCTACGCTGGCCCATCTCCCTCGGCCCGTTTCCCGTGTGGCCTTCTACTTCCCCACGTCGGCCTAGCTTTGCCGAAGGCCTAGGTCTATGCACGCGCTTTCCATCCCTCTCTGAGTCGCTGACCACCTTGGCCCACCTAGCAGCCATCTTCCTCCTTACGTCGTGTCCAAGCCAGAAACATCTCTATCACCGCCGTCTGACTCCGCGCCTGCTACGCCTCTTGCCAAGCCTTGTGCCGCAAGCCGCCTTCCCTCTTAAATACCGCCTGGGCCTGCGCCGCCTCCCTGTCCAAACCCCAGAGCAAGCACCACCCCTGCTCGAGCCCGAGGCAGCCAACCCTAGCATCGTCGTGAACTTGGAGAACCGTTGTCCGTCTCATCGAGCCCCGTGCCTGTCTTGTTCCCTCTTCGGCTTTGAGGTAACCCTAGGTGAGTCCGCCGTCGTCCTCTCCTTCCCCCCATGTCTTTGGTTCATCAAACGATGGATAGTAGGCTAGGTTTGTTGAGCTTCGCCGTGTCGGCCATGGCGCCGCCGCCGCTGGGTTCGCCGCCGGCCCTGTTCTGGCCACTTCCTTCTCCCATGCAATCCTGGGCATCCGATTTTGGTCCAACGACCGAAAATAGAAGATACCCCTTCGCTGGCGTTTTTGCAAAAAAAAACCCTTACAACTAATTAGATCCTAACCCACAGTCCATAGCGTCTTTCTATATTTCATTTTCTTCTTTTGAAAGCGTACTTTGTTTCGGTTAGATCTAAAATACGTTTTCACCTATTTACAGTTTTGCCACTAATCTTGTTTTAGCCATAAAATCTCCGTTTTAACTCCGATTTGGTCCGTTCAAGTTGTGTTAGGTTTGTAATTCCATAATCTTCATGTTCATACTACTGTTAAGTAGGTTTTCAACTTCTAAAATTCGAGGTTAGATTTAATCTATTATTTTACTAAAGGAAACCTTGTTTAATTCATAACTTCTTTGTTTTAGCTCTGATTTTTGTAATATTCGCGTCTGTGTGTTCATAGTGAGACGTAGATTTATTTTCCAAACTTTTCATCTTGATTTTATGCTGTTGGTGTACTATTCTAATCTATAGCTTTTGTTTGCTATGCATGATTACTTCTAGATGCTTGTATGTTGCTGTGATTATCGAGTATAGACAGTGAGTAATTCGTGGGAGACCAAGAGTATTACTTTGATGTGCTGGATCAGCAGGAGTACTTTGCTCAAGGCAAGTATAGCATGGGATCATCGTTGTTTCCTATTTACTTTAATACATTAAATTCATGTTGCATGTATCGCCTTGATAGGGATTCCCTAGAATTGAACTTATACCTTGTCACCTACAGTATATGCATTGGGTAGCTTTGCTAGTGCTCAATTAAACTATGATCTTATAACTTGACTAATGGTATATGCAATAAACATTAAAATATGACTTTTTAGCAACTTGGAAATAGGGGGCTGGAGTGTTTAGCTACTTTCTAAATGCTTCAGATTCCTCTCCCTAAGGACTTATCTGTAAGTGATCATCCGGGACTTACAGTACAGCTGTGAGGGTTACATGGCTCTGGCTTTAGCTCAGTATGAGAACCTTTTCTAGCTTGTTAGTGGTTACCTTTATTGACATAAGAATGGCTTGCCGAATCGGTTATAGTGCGGCCTCTGTCCCCATGTGTATAGGCTGCGTGTCAATGTGCCATCGGGAAGGAGGGCTCTACATCTGTTTGCCGAGTGAATTTAATGGCCCTAACTTGTTAGATGAACCTTTGAAAGGCTTCATAGTGACCCCTGCCAGCTCACTTTGGAAGTGTTTTGGGAGTTGCAAACCCGGGCATATGGGTATCATGACTCACAGTGAAAGTGTACAACCTTTGTAGAGTGTAAAACTGGTATATCAGCCGTGCTCACGGTCACGAGCGGCCTTGGAACCCTTATGGAATAGATGAACACTAAGAATTATCTGTTTGTGCTATTCATTATTCATGTTTACATTGATCGTGTGTTTTGCATTGGGAATTGAATCAACTTGTTGCTACTCTTAAGCTAAAATTGTGACAACTAAAAGCTGAATGTTGTTAAACCTATGCCAAGCCTTTTGAGCCTCATGAACCCCATGTTACACTTGTTGAGTATGATATGTACTTACGCTTGTTTATTTTCATTATTTGGATAAAAATCCCGGATGGATAATAGATGGCTGTGGTAATGACGATTTCCTTGAGGATTACTAGACTTGTGGTCAACCAGTTGATGTCCATGTGATATGGAGCTTCCGTGAGAGATCTTTTCTCACTTTCGCTACATTTATGTGAAGACTCTGTCTTATTCGTGATGTAATAGACACTTGTGATGATACTATTCATAATTTATCGGCTTATGTGTGTGACTGATCTCTGGACGCACATAAGATTTTGCATCCCATTTTATCCTTAAAATCGGGTGTGACATGGAGGAGGACACCGGGGTGGGTGAGGGCGCCGCCATTGGCTAGGGAGGGAACTGGCAGCACGCGCGACGAGAGGGGCGTGAGCGAGCGGATGGGGAGCAATGGCGTGGGATGGGGTGCGCGGCACGGTGGAGTCTTGCGTCACGAGCAAGCGCGCATCGCGGGAGGGATCGAGGCAGCGTGGGAATGAGCGGATGGTGCAACAAGCGGATAAGGACGTGGAGAGATGAGTGGAGGAGGACGTGCGGGCGCCGTAGCCAATCGTTATCTGTCGCGTCTGGATACGCCGGATGTTCGAGTCAGAACATTATCGTTTACTCTCTTTGTCCAGAAAAGGATGCAAATTCTCGCTTTTGATGAGTCAAACAACTCGAACTTTGATTAAAGTTAAGTAAAAAAGTATTAACATTCAAAATACAACATAAGTACAAAAATTAATTATAAAATACATTTTTGTAGTAAACTTTATTGGATATATAAATGTCAATACTATTTATTATAAACTTAGATTAAACTTAAACTAATTTAACTAGTACAAATCCTATAATTACATCCTTTTGAGCAGAGAGGATAACACAAATCTACTCATACCACTTGCAAGCATTTAAACTCAACACGATAAAAAGTAGTATTTTATAGTCAAAGCTTGGAAGACAACCTCAAATAATTGTCAAATGTCACTCTTTTGTCACCGGATCGGAGGGAGTAATGGTGAGCATGTATGTGGAGGCGTACATACGCATTTGCATGTTCTTTGTTCTATAGGTTCCAAAATGTAGCTCAATTTAGTTTTATACTAAGTCAAACGGGTGTGGTACTTCGAAATAATTATGAACCGTTGATCTAAATAACAATTATCATATATAATTATCTTCTAAGAGGTAATAGAAGAAATAGGGAATATCTTTCTATTATGGCATTTCCAGTGGCTTTTTGAAACCGATTTATCGTCCGACGTGGTGTACCAATGAATCGACTTAACCACTGCACTAGGTGACTCATGAAAGAGAGAATGAACCGATGCAAGATCATGAGTTGATTCTTGATGAATAAACAAAAGGTTTTGGAGGAGGGAAGAATCAACCTTCCCCTCAGGTGCGCGGAGGAAACGGGTCCATCAGGTCAGGCTACTGAGAGAGAAATGCGTTTTTTTATTTCTACATGGGGCCCATCGTGCTTTTTACTCTCTGAGTCGACTCATCCTTTCTGACAACATTGTTGTCTCTCCTCGATGAACCTGTGCACGACTATGGTGGCCCTAATATGCATGTATGATCTAATAACTAGACATGAGGATTAGATTTTCTCCTAACATATTTTTTTATCGTGAAAATTTCAAACATGATTTAGTTGTACCTTTTGTTAATATGGAAAATCTAAATTGGGTAAAGATTCTCTTAACGAGTGTGAGTGGCGACAAATTATACGGACTTTGAGAAATAGATACAACAGTGGCAAAAAAAAAAATGGTGCCCTCAATAATATGCAAGTTGAGTGAGCTTGACATATGATTCCATGACCCACAAGTGAATCTGATATGCATCATTTTCCAAATGTCACAAAAACTAACTTTGCAATGGCATCTCTTTCCATGGACAAAAAATATGTATCAAAATTAGTGGGGCATTATTGTCCAAGAATATAATTTATCCGCATAGGATAAAAAAGGGACAGTTTCCTTATAAATACTAATAATTTAATCTACATTATTAGCCATTTTTAATTATTTTTTTTACTTTTAGTTTTGCTGTGCAAAGTGAATGCAATGCCATGCCAGAATCGGAGCTCGCACGATTAGGTCAGTCTCAACGAGGATTTCAAAAAAGTTTTATTCTCATTAATACAGTGACACATCAGCAAATTTGCTGACTTGGCAGCTTAATTATGAAGAGAGATATAAAAGAGAGTTTTATAGAGTTTCATCTGGATGAAACCGCTATCACAGTTACCAACGCAAAAGCTGATGTGGCAAATCTTGGTACATTGGATAAAAAAACTATGTCATAAAACTCTACTTAGTCTGGCCTGACGGGCCACCGGGGATGAATGCCCATAAAAAGGGCACGCAATGGCAGCCATCCACGCGTCAGACTCCTGTAAAATTATTCCCTTTGACCTTTGCTAATGATTTGACGCAAGAACAAAGCCGACGTGGCATAATTATATGAAGGATCACACTGCCACGTGGCAGCTGCAGTGGTCGTCTGACTAGGAAAGATGCATGGCATCGAGGGCGACGCCTCCAATGGAGAATCTGTAACTAGTGCTATTCGTTACAGTATACTAAAGATGCAACCACCTCTGTCTCACTATTGATAAGATCTTTTCTTACTCATAAATGGTTTTATATGGTTGCCAAATCATCTATTCATATGGGTGCGGCCAGTAATAATAAGTATCGAGTGATTAATCAACAACATTCCAAGAATAGACATCTTTAGCAACCACTTGTGTTGGAGGATCTCTTTTAAAAAAACTTGTTAATAATTATGTTAATAATAATCTGATAGAAAAACTATTTCCTAAACTAACTTTTTGGTTGTACGAATACACCAAGCGCAACAGGACCAATTTAACGTGCCACATGCATTGACGTAAGAATGTCCGCCACGCTAGCACCATCGGATGACCAAGGCTAGTGTGGTGACATGGTGGGGGCTCACTATGTCGTGCCATGCATCCTAGCACGACAAGACCTAGTATACAGGTCATGCTATACCCTCTTATTTCTTCTTTCCTATTCCCCCTTCTATTCTCCTTGCCTAAGCTTTGCTTTTGTTAGTGGAAATTTGCAATTTTGTTGGTAGTTTTTTCAGATCTGTCAGGAAGATCAAGTTATCGTGTACTAAGCTCAGTATTTCACCTAGTAGATACACATTTTGTAGATCAAAAGATTTTTTAATAAATGGTAGTTCTTTTTGATTTATTGTTATCAAATTATGATTAAAGTTCTAGTTGTTTTAGCTATAGTAGACATGATAATATAATGGATTTAAACCAACTAAGGTATTGTATCTTTGTAGATGCTAGTGTTATCAATAGCTGGATAGGATTTCTCTCTCTTTTTAGTGTAATGCAATGAATAAGGTATTGTTTTAGTGAAATAAATTTTGAAGATACATAATTCAATGTTTTTTTATTATTTTTCTTCGTGATGAGGACAAGACACCTAAAAAATGCCCATAAAAGTTAAAAACAAAGTGAGCTCGTTCCTATGTTTGCACAGTGACATAATTAAGAATGATGATGATGACTATGCAAACATGCAGAAGACTCTTTCTATGTTCTCTACAAGAGATGGGGTGGGATATGCCATGCATTAGACCGACCTTGGAGTGCAAGCCCATCAAAGCTAAATATTCGGTTGGTCAGCAGCCTAACAGTACTCTATTTTGAAGGCCCTAACTCTTCCATTCGGAGTGTGATTGAGGTCCATGATCACCTGATGGAAAGCTTATTTGATATGCTTTCAAATAAATCTGATCTGACCTCAATATCACGTTGGCAAGGCCTCCAAATAATCAAGATATGTTGCTACTAATTCTATCGAGTACTACGATGTCGTTGTGGGCCTGTTAATCGCCATTGGGACCCTGGCCCAAGTGGGAGCACACACAAACCATGTGGAGAACACTTCAAGGATGTCTAAGGACATCATTCTCCTTGGCCACCACCTTAGAAGGCCAGTGTGCGCGTCCAAGAAAAGTTGGAGGCCTAATACATATATGTCTAAGTTCATCTCAAAACTCTATGGAGCAGCAGACGCCAAAATGATGCCGGCTTATGGACTCCGTTTTGGATGTCCCATGCACGGAAAGCTAAAGAGGTAATCTTTTCAATGGCATTAGTCTCACTTTAAAATTCCTTCAGAAATCATCGTAACAAGTTGACACATCCAGAATCTGTCAGGGTGATGTATCACTGTCTTTTGGGCTGTTGGGCCTTGTAATATGTTAGGACTCCAAGATTCCTTAGGGACGCAAATGGTATCCTTGACCGTCCGTTAGATTATATGTTCAATAATGATCTCTCAAGTTAGATTTTAGGTTTTGGTTTAGGTCAATCTGTCTTTGAATAGTTATCGTTTATCGATTTATGAGACTCCAATTTTGAATGCTTAATCATACATCGCAATTGTCACTTTCATTTAGATTGCGTTCTTCGATAGTTTTTGCTTGTATTCTTCGATCCGCGGGCAAGGATAGGCGGTGGATAAGTAGAGGATATGTGGTGCTAAGGTTAGAGGGTTTAGATCTTTTTATCTCAAGCCGGATCGATGTGTCAAGTCTCTACCAAATCATTGTTTATCTCGACCTGATAAAAGATTGGGACCCGTTCGCATCAACTCGCTCGAGCATGGATCCTTTAAAATGTATGCTTAAAGTGAAACCTATAAAATGGAGAAAGAGTATTTTGGCCCTTTGTTGCAACCTCCGATCGGTGGTAGCGTGCATCTACTACTATGCATGCATGCATGGGTAATGCCTAAATATCTAAGGAAATTAAAAGTCGTGCAAGTGCAACCATAGCCCATCTTGATGAGACGTAGACTTGTAGATGCTTATCGATCGTAGATAGCTCATCTAGTTCTTGTCGGAGAACGAGCAGCGCGATATGGTGAAGACAAAATGCTTTGGATGGCGTTGGCACCAAAATGTAAGCCATGGTGTAACTACAGGGATTGTTTGATCTAATATGTATTGTAGGAAGTGAGAGTGGGAGTACAGCTCTTTCATTCATAAGAAGAAAACAAGTTTAGTCTAATACAATGAGAGTGAAAGGCAAAGACCCATGTCGACGCTCACAACATGCATTTAGATCCTGTTTAGATTCATTATCTGCTAATAGTTAGTTGTAGGGTGTTTGGATGCACATCTAACGAAAAATGCCACTAAGAGACAACTATTAGCTATTATTATCTTATTTGGTCCAACTAGTGATATAGTTTTCATCTAAAGATCCAACTAACAATTAGCAATTTTATTAGCTGCGCATGTTTAGATCTAAAAGAAATAACTATTATGTTAGCAGATAGCTATTATCTATATAGATCCAAACATGACCTTAGTCAACCCAAGTTCCTCTACAAGCTCATGAGTAAATCGTCATTATTTCTTGATTATTCCCTGGATCTATCAATACTAATAGATGTGGATCAATACAAGTGAATTGAAGAGAAGCAAATGAAAATTTTCTCCCAGTCCACTCAATTTACATATATTCCCTCTGCCCTGTTATATAGTGCATTCTAGGAATTTAATACAAATTAAGAGAGAATATAAAAGACACATGTATCCTCATTTTATTTCCTAATCAAATGCTATCGTCAACGTAATTAATGGTGATTGGTTGATAAATGGAAAGTATTTAATTAAAATTGATTTTTGTCCTCTAGAATGCATTATATTTGAGGACAAATTTTGAATACTAGACTGCACTATATTACAGGACGGATGGGCTAGGATCAAAATGGGCTTATCCAAACAACCTCAATTCAGAATAAAATAGCAGTATTATATAGTCCAAAAGGAAACTGATCACCATATAGGAAGGGCGAATTAGGTCACGGAGTAAGTAAAATTGATTTTTTTTCTATAAACAAAATAAAGAGTTGCAGCCTCTGCAACCGCACATACAATTTTTTTCGTACAGTTTTCAGCTTATCGGTTGATCACAAAATAAGGGCACAAATGAGAGAAGAGAAAAAATAATAACAAAATCTATTTTTACTTTTGCATCCAACATTGTTACCTGACCTCCAAGCAACGAAGGCATAAGGATACCGAGATATATACTTAGAAATGAGTATGTCGATAAGATTTGGTCAATAAGTATTTAGGAAAAAAAAAGTACTGCACGACATATGCGTATATTTGTATTTGAAAATCCACAAATTATCGTTAAATCTGAATGATTCCAAGAATACATGTTATAGAAAAAAATCAATAATGACAAATGGACATCGAAGACACTACTGGATTCAGGAGCTTTGCCGAGTGCCAGGGGCATTCGGCGAAGCCACAAAAACACTTGGCAAACGACACTCGGTAAACTGGTTATCGGCAAACGCTAGTTTACCGAGTGTTTTTTGTCGAACACTCGGCAAAGACTTTGCCGAGTGCCCAAAATACACTCGGCAAATATTTTTTTCGAAAAAAAGCCATCACAAACATTTTTTTGAAAAATAAAAAAAGCCACCACCGGCCGGTCTCCGCCGGCCGCCGTCTTTCTCCTCGGCGACGCTCTTCCCCTGCGTCTCGCCTCCGCTCCCCGGCTTCACGGCCGCCGCCACGAGCCACCACCGGCCACCACCACCACGCCACCGCCGCCCACCACCACCACGCCACCACCCGCCACGCTAGGGAAGAGAGGGAGAGGAGGGCGCGGCCACCGGATCCGGGGAAGAGAGGGAAAGGAGGGGGCGGCCGCGCCAGATCCGCCGCTGGGGAAGAGAGAGGAGGGGGCGGCCGCACCGGATCCGCCGCTGGGGAAGAGAGGGAGAGGAGGGGGAGGGGCGCCGGCGGTGGGAAGAGAGGGAGAGGAGGGGAGGGGGGCCAGGTGCATGCGGAGGAAAGAGAGTGGGGCGTTGGGTGTTGAAGATATTTTTTGTTTGCCGAGTGTCCCAAATCGGGCACTCGGCAAAGTTTTTTATTTATTTTTTTCTTCTCATTCTTTTTTAGAAAAAAATATTTTATTACTTTGCCGAGTGTTCTAGATCTGAGCATTTAGCAAAGTTTTTTTTTCATTTTTTTTCTTCTCCTTCTTGTCTAGGAAAAATATTTTATTTCTTTGTCGAGTGTTTTTTTGACACCATCTTTGCCGAGTGTTTTTTTGACACTCAGCAAACCTCTTATTTGCCGAGTGTTTTTTTACCGAGTGTTTTTATCGCAGCACTCAACAAAGAACTTGTTCGCCGAGTGTCCGAGGGAATACACTCGGCAAACATAAAAACACTCGGCAAATTTAAGGATTCCGGTAGTGAGACCATACAAAGTTTAAAATCAGTTTGGAATATACAGGAATTTTTTAAGAATCATACATGAATTTCACAGAAATCGGTTTGATTTTATAGAAAGATGTAGGAATAGAGAAAAAAAATTCCCATGTTCTAAACCAGACTTTACCTAACAAGTGTTTTTTATGGCATGGAGTACTTAAACATTATCTAGGTATAGGAACGTGGGGGTAGTACTTCCAATGTTCAAAAAAAATGCAATGCTCGTTTTTTTGAGAAAGCAAACAATTTGAACTTGGACTAAATTTATATAAAAATTACTAACATTCATGGTACAAAATAAGTAATATTAGATTAGTAATAGAATATATTTTATAATAAATTTATTTAGAGCCATAAATAATAGTACTATTTACTATAAACTTACTCAAATATGAATTAGTTTGATCAGCGTGGTTTCGATAATTATATTCTTACGAGGACGGGAAGTATACAACAGAGTAAAAGAGTGCGTGTTCGTACGGCCTAAAGATACAATTCCAACTGAAAGGTACTGTGGCAAGCTAGTTGGAAGGCGCGCCATGCTAAGCTAGGCCTAGGCGGAATTCAAGCCGCAATTCCAAACCGAGGTGTAAAGCTAGCCAAGCAGAGGCAGCCAACGGCGAGCACACTTGTCGCGGCCGCCTTGACAAGTCAGAACCGAATCCGCCCCGCCCGGCCACCTCCGAGCGAGGATTAACAATTCCAAGTTTTTGTTCTCCAGGAAACGACAGGAAGCCCGATGGAGCAAGCGGAATTATTGGCGCCAAGGGGGAGATTCGATGGAAGGAGGACTGGAGGAGGAGGAGAGGTCGGGAAAGAGAGCTCGGCAGCTGAGCTGAGCTGAGCCTACGCTCGCTCGCGGGGGCAGGGAATTCGGCCATATCCGAAAGGCATCCATCCATACCAGGCACACGCACACGCATCGCCCATCCATCCACTCAGCATCATCTCCCCCGGCGCCGACGTCGGTTTCTTTCCGGGATTCCTCCATGGCCAGGCCAGGCCAGCGAATAATAATCTATCCCCCATCCCATTCGCCCCGCCCCAGAGATGAGAGAATCCACCTCGGCTGGCCGGCCGGCCATCCCCCTCCCGCCCTTAAATATGATCCCACCCCCCGTCTCCTGCCACCGTGGAGCTCCACAACCCAAACCCCTCTCTCCATCATCATCTCCTCCAGCTTCTCTCTCTCTCTCTCCTCCTCCGGCTAGCTTAGCTGCAGTTCAAAGGCGCACGTACGTGCGTTGTTCGGAATATAGCTTGGGGTTCTTGCCTTGGTAAATCTTCATTCTTGCCCTATGGCTTCCATGCTTGGGTTTCAGGGTTTAGCAGATTCCTTTCTTTCTCCTTCTTGCGCGGCAGCTAGCTTATTACCATGGTGCGCAAGCTCTGAGTTTCTCATCTCATCTATAGCTGCGATGCGACACCCTGCGCATTGCCTACGTACCATGCTTTAGAAGTTCACAGATCGATCTCAGGCCAGGATGATGCACAGCACAGCTAGCCACCTAGCACCTGTACATGTTGTGCATGTCGAATTTTGCCCACCGCAAAATGTGACCAGAGCTGTCCAAGTTCATGGCGTCATCCTTTCCATTAAGGAAAACATGGTCGCAAATGCAGTAGAATATAGCAGATAGCTCACCGTTGAATTGGCGTGCTCACTCTCTGCTGACAGCTGCATATATATACATGCTGTAGTCCACCCCCGTTTTCTTTTTTCTTGAGTCCATAGAGAAAGGGATGATGGATATACGCAGCCACGTAGCCTGTTTTGTAACTGTCAGATCAATTCCCTCTTAATGAAATACGTGCAAAGCCAAGTTCGCGAAAAAAAAAGGGTCAGATCAAAGTGTTGCATCCTCTTGCAGCTGAACTGCGATTTGGAATTCTAACCGCACCAATTTCCAATTGCAGGCATGCATAGCCAGTTGGTCTGCAGCGGCTGCAGGCGCCTTCTTCAGTACCGCAGGGGAGCCACCGGCGTCTGCTGCCCAACCTGCAACACTTTCACCGTCGCTAACCCATCAGGTACATACATATATGCATAAAGCACAAAGCCTTTTTCCTTGTCTGAAACAGCTTATTGTTGACATGATGCTACAGTCTAAAGATGCAATTGCCTGTTCGTTTTTTTTCAGCTAAATCTCTGCTTTCTTGTAGGACCAGAGATGTCTGAACTCGTCTGTGCCGGCTGCTTCACCATGCTGGTGCACTCCCGCAGCGCCACCAACATACGCTGCCCGCACTGTAGAAGGCTCAACTCCACAAGATCAGGTGAAACCTCGTGTCCAATTCCCTTTAGTCTGCCTGCAACAAACAGGCTACAACTGCATTCTCCTGCAAGTTTCATCCTCCAGCTGACACAAGTTTCCTGATCCTAAACTGAAGCAGGAAACCAAATGGGGCACCTGTCATGCGGGCAATGCCGGACAACTCTGGCATACCCACCGGGAGCGACAACAGTCGGGTGCCCAACATGCAGCAACATCAATCCAGTCAGGGTATGTGTACTGCAACACTGAATCTGTCTTTTCATCGTCGTTGCCTATGTCGTCAATGGCAGGCCTTGTTTAGTTCCAAAAACTTTTCCCAAAAAGTGCTACAGTAGCCATTACATCGAATTTTGCGATACGTGCATGGAGCATTAAATGTAGACGAAAAAAAAACTAATTGCACAGTTTGAATGGAAATCGTTTGACGAACGTTTTGAGCCTAATTAGTCCATGATTGAATACTAATTGCCAAATAAAAACGAAAGTGCTACAGTAGCCAAATTCCCAAATTTCACCCAACTAAACACAGCCAACTCATATTCCATTTACAAACTACTTCCTACAGAACAACAACGCCGGTGGCTCTGCACGGACAGCGCCATCGGTGAGTCCTTGTTTTTGCCTAGTCTCACCGGTCAGTACAGTTCCACACATATATAGAACACCAAAGTTATTAGGAGGCAGTACTATTGGTCTCCAAAGTAATTCTATGGGATGGGATGGGACCATTAAGCAGTTGATGACCACAGCACAACCACCCCTTTTGTTGCATCAATTGTGGGGCTGTCCTTCATAAAAATCACAACTTTGGTAGGTTCAGGTTGCTCCATGGTTTCATGGGAATCAGTTCCTCAAGTAGGCAAGTACTTGAAATCCTACCAATGATTAGCATATTCCACACACGTCCCGCCGAGATTTTTCGCTTGAAATCCTCTTGGACCATCTAGTATTGCGATGAAAGTGCTGGTCCATTGGGTTGAAACAAACCGTCTGAATCCAGACTGATGTCAAATGTTCGTCGATAATGAAACAGGCTTTATTCGCTCAACTTTCATGCTCCTACTTGCAGGATGCTCGGCCCCAGACGGTTCTTGTGGAGAATCCTAAGACGCTGGATGAAAAGGGCAAACTGGTGATGAATTTATCTGAAACACTATGACCATAATCGTTTGTTTTCCCTCGTTGTCAAGTCACTAAGTGAACTATGAACAATCAATCTGACTTGACTGTTTTGTTTCTTCTGATATGTCCCAGGTGAGCAATGTCGCCGTTGGTGTCACCTCATGGAAAACATGACCAAGAACTCCTGGTAATCGTCCCAGGGGTTGCCTATAAACTAAACCCTTCGTGGACATGTATAACTACTATCATCATCGTCAACAACGACAGCTAATGTAAAATCAAGTGTGTTTTGAAGCTTGATGTTATATAAAAAGAAGAAGTAACTGTTGAGCAGCAAAAGATCTGAAAAATGTAAATACGCTAGCCAGCCGTGTGCGCTAGCCTGCTGTGTACTTTGAGCCAAAAAGGAATGGAAAGGAGCGAAGCATTGTGTCCTGGAATTTTATTCTTGTCCTACCAATGTTAGACACGCTGAGTCGACTCTGCACTCTAGCGGTTTGCAAATTCGGATTCTCGGGTTGAAAAAACAAGACAGCTACTTTGTGCTTGTGGAGAAAGGATAGTGATAGCTAGCCACAGGGGGTGTGCTGCCTGCTTCTTTTTACTGTGCACAGAAAAGCGGCACTCCTAATTCGAGCGTTCCTCATGATAAGATTTGACCAGCTGAAGATTCTGCAGCCTCAACTCTATAGAGAGTTTTTGCAGAAACTGCGTCGGTCGTTTTCAGTTTTTTCTCACTGCTGAACTGAAGTGCTGACCTGGATGATAATTCTAAAAAAGTGCTGATCTGGATGTGGTTATCCAGAAGGTAGAAGAAGAACCCAAAAAAAAAGCAGGCACCTTTCAAAGGAAGTCTGTGTAAAAAGATGGCTGTTTGTGCCTTTGTGCAGCACAGTTTTTCAGTTCATGCTAAATCCATTTTGCAGTGATGGGATGCAAGCAGTAACCAGATTGCAAGTTCAGATAACCGGAAGATGTCATGACCGAATTCGCAGCACAGTTTTCAGTTCATGCGAAATCATTTGGCCCCCTGTTAGCGAGTGCTAGATGGGTTGAGATTTGAGAACAAGGGGACAGGCAATGGCAAGCTCACCTGAATTTGTTAGTTGATCTCCACCAATAGGCCCAACGGCCTATTGGGCCCTATCTCTGCTCCCTGATCGGGGGAGCCCAACCCTAATTCGGTTGGAGGGCCCCTGTCGCACAGCACACATAAAAGGAAGGTGGGGGTGAGGGCTCGGACTACGAGGTTGACCGGAGCCGCCACACCCACCCAAAGAGAAACCCTAATACCGATCTAAAGAGATGCTGCCAGCGACGGGATGTGCCCCAACCACCGCCGTCTCCCTCTGCAGGACACCGCCGGCGTCACTGGACTTCATCTCGCCGGAGCTGAACGTCTTCTACACCGCGGCACCGGCTGCGGTGCATCTACTGAAAGGGCGAGGAGCCTATCCGGATATACGGGTTACACAGAAAGGTACATACACATCGTCGATCCTAACAATGGTACCAGAGCAGGTTACCTCTGTGTGTCCCTAACCCTAACCGGGTAAAAGCAAAAGAAAGAGAGACCGGCTCACGGTCTACCGGTCATCACGGCCACCGCGCGTGGGGGAAAGGAGCCGCACCGTTCGACGGCGCACGGCAAAAGTAAAGGAAAGAATAGATCCGTGTTCGGATCAGAGAAGAATAAGAAAAGTAAACAAGATCCATTCGGATCGTAGAAAAGGAAGGGCCATCGGCCCTTGAACTCTAACCCTAACTGGGTTAAAGAATGGATGAAAAGAAAGAAAAGGTTTCGGCCTTGAGATGAACAAAGCCGAACCCTAAATCCAAAAGAGAAAAAGAAATCAAAGAAAAGAAAGGAAAACAGAAAAGAACAAAGAGAAAAAGAAGGGTCGGAAAACTAACCCTAACCCTAGATCCCGATTCGGATGAACTCCAAAAAGGAAAACCGAATCGGTCGAATCAAAAGAAAGAAAAGACATAAAAGAAAACAGAATCGAACCCTAGAACCATTCGGATGTCAGAGAAAAGAAAGGGGAAAAGAGATCTCAAGAACCCTAAGACCTAACCCTAACTCGCATGGAGAAAGGGCTAACCCCAATCGGTCAAACAAAGAAAAGCATCCAAATCCGAAAGGGGAAGGGGAAAAGAACAGGGGTCGGGACACTGAAACCCTAACCCTAATCCCATTCGGATGAACAAGCGAAAAGAAAACAGTGAAAACCCCATTCCCAAACCCTAACCCTAATTCCTGTGCGTCGGTATGAAGAGAGAAGGAGACGGGGAAGAACGGGAAAAGAAAGAACCTCGCCGGGCGTCGCGAAAACCTTTCGCCGGCGCGGGAGAAGAAAGACCGCCGAACCGGTGCTGCTGCTCGCCGGGCTCGGCAAAGGGGTCACCGCGGCCAGGCCGCTCGACGGCGGCGCGCTCACTCGCTGGGGAGCGCGCACGCCGGCGAGGGGGCCAGCGGCGGTGCCATGGATGCCCGCCTCGCTCCACCACTCGCTCTCGTCTGGCTCGGTTCTGCTTGGCTGAGAAGAGAGAGCAAGGTAGAGAGAGGAGAGAGCGGCGCTGAGAGAGAAAGAAGAGAGAGAAGCAGAGACTTCGAATGGCCTAGGGTTTCCAGTCAGAGGACGCGGCAGCGGTTTTGTTCGCGCGAAATCGACGCGCAGCCGTCGATCTCCATCGGACGGCCGAGATGGAACGGGCCAGCGATGCGGCCCAAGCGGGCGCGCGCGGCCGAGTCGCTTTGCCGGCCCAGGCCCAGGTTGCGGCCTGGGTGCGGCAGCGCGAACGGAGAATAGCTGGGCCGAGCTGGTTTTACCGGTTGGGCCGAAAAAAAGGGAAAGAATCAAGATCAGTTTTTTCTTTTCCAGTAATTGCTAATTTCTGGAAAATGAAAAAATATATCAAAGAAAATATGAAAAGTGATTTTACCTATGGGTAAAATTCAAGAAATTGAGCATATGTTTCCCGCTGCGAAAGAAAAGTACATCCTCCAGTGATTTTGAACCGACATGATATTTAACTGGAGAAAAGAAAAGATTTTCCAGAAAACGTTTATTCCCTGGAAATTGATTAATAGATTAAAGGAAATAGAAAATACTTTTTTTCCCTGTGGGTAAAATTCAAGAAAAGGAGAAGTTTTTCCACTGCTAAAGAGAAATAGTTTATTCTCCAATTAATTTTGTACCAACGTGGTATTTAATCGGAGAAAAAGAAAGTTATTCCGCTGCTAAAGAAAACGTTGATTCTCCAGTTATTTTGAACCAATGTGGTATTTAATTGGAGAGAAAAAGAGATTTGACATGATTATGATGTTGTTATTTTCTGACCAACGTTGATAATAACAATATCGTAATGTTAATGATTTATGTATTAATTCTACTTCTGCCCAACGGTGATGTAGAATTAGTGTATAAGAACAGATGTTAATTTTAATGATTTATGCATTAATTCTACTTCTGCCCAACGGTGATGTAGAATTAGTATGTAAGAACACTTGTGAAAGTTAAAGATTTATGCATTAATTCTATTTCTGCCCAACGGTGATGTAGAATTAGTGTATAAGAATAATTGTGTGTTTTGATTTTGACCAACGTTGGAATCAAGGCATGCAAATGATGTGTTATTTTATGTTAAGAAAAGTTTTAACCTGGTTTTCTCATCTTGTCTAAGGTGGACTGGGTAGTCACCTCACCGTATTCCACTGAGTTTGTGGCACCGGTGAGGGAGACAAAAGTGAATGATGCCATTTGGGCAACTAAAGAGAGGGATTTTGAATCCCAAAAAGATATCCTATGACTCCTTGGGCATAGGAAATGAATCACTACCAACAAGAAAAAGTTTGGCTGTGATAAAGAACATGATTGAACCTGCAATTGTAGGCTAAATCTCAAAATGTGACACGGTCACCGAGTACCTCGATAGAATAAAGAGTCAGTTCACTGACACTTCAAAGACATATGCTACTCAGCTGATAAAGCAGCTGGTGACAGAGTGTAACTCTGGAAATGGTGGCATAAGAGAGCTCACGATGCGTTGTCGAAATTATAGCACTATCGTTCAGGCCATATTTCGAGGGGGAGAATAGAAAGACAAGTTAAGAATGATGTTCTTCCTCCATTAGAGCTCTCAGATTAAGAACAATGCAGAGAATGCATAAAAGAAAAGTATGTAAAGAAAGATGTTAAATGAAGCGCAGGAATTTTATAGATTATTCACACAGACATCTGTGGTCAGTTTCCTATAAAGAGTGTGGATGGTTATGATCCATTCACAGATGATTACTCCCATTATGACTATATTTATCCAATCAAAGAAAGAAAAGATGTATTGGATAAATTTAAGACATTAAAGATTAAAGACAGTCAGGTCTGACCGTGATGGAGTACTACGGTCGGCATACCCTAAAAGAATGGTATAGTAGCCCAGTATTCAATACCGGGCGAACCTCAGCAGAATAAAGAAGCTAAAAGAATCGATCGTACCCTGATGGATATGGTGGGCAGTATAATAATTTACTCCACCTTATAGTTGAGCCTATGGATGGAGGCGTTAAAACCTCTATTCATATTCTCAATAGAGTATTAAGAAAGTCGGTGCTCAAAACACTGTATGAGTTGTGGACAGAAAGAATACCCTCACTTAACCACTTGCGTGTGTGGGGGGGAGCCCTGCTGAGGCTAAAGTGTTTAACCCAAACATTGGGAAGTTATATCCCAAAACAGTAAGTTGTCATTTATTTGGCTACACAGAAAAGTCAAAAGGTTTTCGTTTCTACTGTCTAGAGAGACATACAAAGTTTGTGGAAACGAGACATGCTGTCTTCCTAGAGGACGAATTAATGAGGGGGAGCATGGTAGCTCGAGAAATTGACCTTGAAGTGAAGCGGGTGCAAGCGCCCACTCCAATGATTCATAAGCCAATTTTCTCACTACCTGCTGTAGCTGCACCGACAGTGCTAGATACTGTGGTGCCAGCACCAGTTGTTATCCCACCTGTGGCAACAATGAATGAAAATGAGGAACCTGTTCTTCAGGATTCAATAGAACCAATTGCCACACATGAGGGGGAGTAACAACAGCCTCAAACAGAAGATGTGCCAAATGTGGAGGCCCCTAGAAGGTCTCAAAGAGTTAGAAAATCAGCTATTCCTGCTGATTATGAAGTGTACAACACTGAGGAATTTCAAATGGAGGATGATCCCACCTCATTTGAAGAAGCCATGAGAAGTGATCATTCATCAAAGTGGCTTGAAGCCATGGAAGATGAAATGAAAACAATGAATGTCAACAAAGTTTGGGTTTTGGAAATAATTCCTAAAGGAGTCAAAACAGTAGGCTGTAAATGGGTCTACAGAACAAAACTTGGCTCTCAAAGGAATATAGAGAAATATAAAGCACGACTTGTGGCAAAAGGCTATATGCAAAGAGAAGGGATTGATTACAATGAGATATTTTCTTCAGTCTCATGTAAAGTTTCCTTCAGAATCATAATGGCATTAGTGGCACATTACGATTAAGAATTACATCATGTGGATGTAAAGACGGCATTTCTCAACAGCGACTTAGAGAAAAATGTTTACATGGCACAACCGAAAGGTTTTGTCATGGAAGGAAAAGAACGAATGAGATGTCGCCTAAAGAAATCCATTTATGGATTAAAGCAAGCTTCAAAACAGTGGTACTTGAAGTTTGATCAGTCAATAAAGAATTTTGGGTTTTAAAAGAGAATGTAGAGGACAATTGTGTCTATGCAAAGTTTAAGAATGAGAAGTTTATCTTCCTTGTCCTGTATGTGGATGATATCTTACTTGCTAGTAGTGATGTCAGTCTACTATAGGAGACAAAGAAGTTTTGTCCTCAAAACTTGATATGAAAGATCTTGATGAAGCCTCGTTCGTTCTAGGGATCGAGATTCACCAAGATAGAAGAAAAAGGGTATAAGGACTGTCACAAAAGGCATACGTGGAAAAGATCTTAAATAAATTCAGTATGCACAAATATAGTCCATCACCTGCTCCTATAGTCAAGGGCGACAGATATGGGGATTTTAAATACCCCAGGAACCAATATGAGCTCAATCGATAAAGTGAAAGTGGTTCCATATGCTTTAGTTGTCGGAAGCTTGCAACATGCTCAAGTATAAACACGCCCTGACTTGGCATTTGTTACTGGGTTTTACTTGGCAGATTTCAGAGGAACTCTGGAATAGAACATTAAAATTGATAAAGAAAATCTTGCGTTATTTGCAAGGAACGAAAGGCCTCATGATGACATATAGAAGATCTAATTCACTCCACATGGTGTGATATTCAGATTCTGATTATGCGAGAGTGAATGCATATCCAGACGTGGATTTCCTATCATCTCGCAAAAGGGAGCTATTTCATGGAAAAGCTCAAAGCAAACTGTCACTATATCGTCCACAATGTATGACGGTTTGTAGCATGTTATGAGGCAACGGGCAGGTGAACTAACTAACGAAGTTCATACCCGGTTTGAAGGTGGTTGACGACATCTATGGACCACTTAAAGTAATACTGCGATTATAATCTGGCAGTACAATATGCTCACAACATAAGTCAAGTGGTGCTGCCAAACACATTGACATAGAGTATTATGTTGTGAAAGATAAGTCCAGGATCAAGTCATAAGTCTTGAGCATATGAGAACAGAAAGGATGTTCGCGGATCCGCTTACAAAAGGCTTACCACCCAACATATTCAGAGGACGTGGTGTTCAGAGAACATGTAGCTAGCTTGGGTTTAAGGGAAAGCCTAAAATATTCCTGGACAAAAGAAGGCCCAAAGATAAGTATCTATTTCAGAACAGAGTAGTGAGTTGTAGCTGTTAAGTCTATCGGTAATGGACCGTGACGATGAGATATGCTCTATGAGCTAATCTGTAATGGAATGAACAAAAGCAAATGATATGAAAGTGAAAGATGGAATGAGATCAAGGGGGAGAATGTTAGTTGATCTCCACCAATAGGCCCAACGGCCTATTGGGCCCTATCTCTGCTCCCTGATCGGGGGAGCCCAACCCTAATTCGGTTGGAGGGCCCCTGTCGCACAGCACACATAAAAGGAAGGTGGGGGTGAGGGCTCGGACTACGAGGTTGACCGGAGCCGCCACACCCACCCAAAGAGAAACCCTAATACCGATCTAAAGAGATGCTGCCAGCGACGGGATGTGCCCCAACCACCGCCGTCTCCCTCTGCAGGACACCGCCGGCGTCACTGGACTTCATCTCGCCGGAGCTGAACGTCTTCTACACCGCGGCACCGGCTGCGGTGCATCTACTGAAAGGGCGAGGAGCCTATCCGGATATACAGGTTACACAGAAAGGTACATACACATCGTCGATCCTAACAGAATTCACCTCCGTGGACTGGGCGACGGCGGCCTGACTGGCTGCTTCTGACCATCCGGCACCTGACTAAGCTACGCTATGCACACGGAGGCGCTGCGGTGGCGGGGCGGCCGAGAGTGGGGACTACACCGATCGACGGCCGTTTAGTGCGTTGGTGTCCCTCGCCATGGCGCGTGTGCCGTCCCCATGAAAGCTTGGAACGCCATACGTACGTGACCGTGCTGGCCGGCGCCGAGGTCGACCAGCGGCGCGGCCTCGGCCTCGCCACGGAGCTCGACCATGAACGCCGCCGCCGCCGCCGCCACGCACGCGCGCCTGAGGACGCGCTGCCGCAGATCGCGCTGTGTGGTGCGCCCCCTCGGTTCTTCGGGCTGTGTGTGTGTGTGTGGGGTGGGGTGGGGGGGGTGGGGGGTGGGGGTGGGGTGGGGGGGGTTGTGTTCGGGGTTAGTCCCATATCATGCAGTGACCGTGGAAGAACACAACATATAAATTGAGAAAACATTCACCTATCAGACTAGATTCTTGGGTTAAGTAAGACGGTTCGTGGTAGCGAGCTGGGCCGGCTGCAAGCTAGCTTCATGATCATCAGGCTAGTCTTTTAGGTTGAGTAGGGCTCAAAACACTACTGGAATGAGTGTTACACTCGGTGTACACAGTTACGGTAAAAGTTTATTTGCCGAGTATTTTTTATCGGACACTTGGCAAAGACATTGCTGAGTGCTGAAACCAACGCTCGGTAAA
The DNA here is from genome assembly GCF_019320115.1 of Miscanthus floridulus. Lineage (NCBI taxonomy): Eukaryota > Viridiplantae > Streptophyta > Magnoliopsida > Poales > Poaceae > Miscanthus > Miscanthus floridulus. The sequence continues at coordinate 62,528,764 of NC_089587.1, read as the reverse complement.
AAAAAGTAACGTGACGGCGCGGAGACGGTTATGGCGTGTTTACCGAGTGTCTAATTTGCCGAGTGTTTTTTATCGGGCACTCGGCAAAGATGTTGCTGAGTGCTGAAACTAACTCTCGGTAAAAAAAAGTAACGTGACGGCGCAGAGACGGTCACGGCGTATTTGCCGAGTGTCTAACGGCCTCGGTACTCAGCAAACATGACCTTGTTTGCCGAGTGCCCTGGCCCTGACACTCGGCAAATATGTATGTCTTTGCCGAGTGTCCAGACCCTAACACTCGGCATATATTTTTGTGAAAATAAAAAAAGCATGGCCCGACGCGCCACCGCCTGCTGCCCATCACTCGCGCTGCCCCGTCCGCCACGGCCACCGGAGTGCCACGTCACGCCGCCCGTCGCCCGCGTGCCCCGGCGGACCCGCGTGCCCCACCTGCCGCGACCGTCGGAGTGTCGCGTCGCCCCCACCGTCGCCCGCGTGCCTCGACCGACCCGCGTAGCCCCGCCCGCCAGAGTGTCACGCCGTCCTGCCCGCCACGACCACCGGAGTGCCACGCCGCCTCACCTGCCACGGCCGCCAGAGTGCCGTCCCGCCCGCCACGGTTGCCGGAATGGATAAGGAGAGAGAGGGGGAGAGGGAAGGGATAAGAGGGGAGGGATCCAGGAAGAGGAGTTTGGGCCAATGGGAGAGCTCCATTTTGGAGATACGGATCACTAACGTGGTTAGAGGGTTTACCGAATGTCCCAAGTCTGACACTCGGTAAACTACAGATTTACCGAGTGCCAGATAAGGGGCAGTTGGCAAACCTAATTTTTTCTATTTTCCTTCTTCTCCTTCTTTTCCATAACGTGTTTTCCCACGGACGCTGGGGGCAGGGGGCGACGGCGGGACACATGTGTGTGGTGCGCGTGCGGTGGCTGTGTGTGTGCGTGTGGGTGAGGCTGGCCTGGGGTGGTTATCAGGAGGTTTGCAAGTGCTCGTGATCTAGCACTCGGCAAACATATTTTGTTTTTTTATTTTCAAACTCTAAACTACTGTGCGTGTGTGGGGCCGGTGAGGAGGTTTGCCGAGTGTCCCAGGTCTAGCACGGCAAACGCCAGCTTGGGCACTCGGCAAACCTATTTATTTCATTTTCCTTCTCCTTCTTTTTTCAGGCCGTGTTTTTTCTCAATTTGTTCCGATGTACTTTGAAAATACCTTGTCAAATTGACTCAAAAATATATATTTGATTTTTCTAGGAATATTATTCTTATAGCTCAAATTTAATTTATATCAATTAAAATTTTATAATTGCATTTAATAAATTAAAATTATCAAATGGATCCCAAAATTTAACAAAATTTCACATCAAACAATCTATGTTCTCTATTGCCTATACAAAAAGTTTTGATGTCAAACCCCAATTCGACCGTCACTTTGACTCCAAATCTTACCGAATCCTTCTCAACGCTACGATTTTTTTTCTAAGATGCTTCGGTTTATAAGCATCGTACGTGAAAAATTATGCGAAATCTTCTCAATTTTTTACCACAGCCTCCACATATGATATCATGAGATCTTGACAAATCTCATGATTTTCAGACTTCATTTGTTTTTTTTATAATTTAAAAACTATTCGGCCACACGTTCATGGTCGTGTTTTCTGAACAAGATATTCGAAATTTCTTTTCATTTCCCAGGTAAGACCTCATACCAGACTCAATAACATAAATATCATTTTCTACTCATTTTATTCTATTATTTGAATCACTTGCAGTTCAAATTTGACTTATACCAAAAAAATCCTTAAAATACAATAAATTAATTAAATATAGCAAACAGATCCAGAAATGTACCAAATCTTAACATGGAGTACCACATATTGTATATGAAGAGTAGAAAAAGTTTCAAAGTTAGAAGAGAAAAAAACTTATTTATTTGTCGAGTGCAAAAAAAACACTCGGTAAACTTAGTTCTTTGCCGAGTGCCACTAACGGACACTCGGCAAACTCCTAACGGCCAACAAACTAACTGACGGATGTTCACAAGGCGGTTTGTTGCCGAGTGTCTCTGTGTTTGCCGAGTGTTTTTTCCTAGTAGTTTGTCGAGTGTTTTTTTTCATCACTCGGCAAAGAATTTGTTGGCTGAGTGCCATTATTTTGCCGAGTGTGTTTTTTACAGCACTCGGCAAAAGAGCTTGTTTGCCGAGTGCCCGAAGAAATACACTCGGCAAACATAAAAACACTAGCCAAAGAGCCGGTTTCCGGTAGTGAAAGGCCTTATATATTGCAGCTCCGGTGGACCAGGACCTGTGGGAGCGCCTAAGGCCTCGGTGGTCACCACCCGTTCTAACTGGGCCTTATATTTTGTCAGCTCTGGTGAACCTGAAATATGTGGGAACACAGGCTCGTAACGAGAGAGGCCGGCTGCAAAGCTAGATCTTGACTAACTCCAAGATCGAGAACCACCCATTCGAACACGGAGGATGTATGACCATGCGTTTGCACGCATGCTCGGGATTCATCAGCTTCTCCTTGTCAGACGTCACATGCCAGTGCCGCCGCGTTGCCGGCCCGTTCGAGTGACGGGTGGGCTCTTTCCATTCCTGATGATGTCGGCGAGGAGCCGCCGGCGCCGGCCGGGGTTCACGTCGCGCCGCGCAAAGCGAGGACGAGGGGTAGCCCATTTCCACGATGGGCTGGGCTGTGGTAGCGATCCTCATCCACGAGACCACGCCCCCGTATTTGGAATGGGCAGGGCCTAGATCACGACTTCATGGCTGGCCCCTAGTGATGTTTATTTTTTCCTAAAAAAACTGTTAGTTATATTCCGTGGCTTCCTAAAAAAAGTATATTCCATGGAATTTGCTCAAAAAAAAGTTATATTCCATGGAAAACCAAAGGTTGGGTTAGGTTTTTTTTCCTCTCAAAGAAGAGTGACCTAAGTTCGAAAAAAGAAGAAGAGTGACCTGGCTAGTATTTCATGCAAATCAAAACCTTGAAACCTCTATAAATAAAACCCTGCTTATTATGCATGCAAACAAATGGAGATCTATGTCCTATAAATGTTATTAACTCATGTGGCTTTCTTTAGTCACGTTCCAAGCCTTTGCTCAAAATATTCTCTGATTTTCTTTCATTTTTTATCTCATTAAAGTCTGACTGGGCTCACATGCATGATGCATCTGAACAAAACCAAACTAGAGTAACAGTCGATTTCTGGAAACCAAAAAGAAATACTCCTTACGTCCCAAAATAAGTGTTGTTCCCGCTTTATGAAGAGTCAAATACTTTAAGTTTGACCAAATATATACAAGAAAAATATTAATATTTATAATATATAATTAGCATCATTAGATAGATCGTTAAATCTATTTTCACAATAAACTTACTTGAAGATATAAATGTGATAATATTTTCTACAAATCTAGTCAAAGCCAACAATTTGACCGGCACGAATACCATAGCAACACTTATTTGGAGGGAGCGCTCTAGTTTGGCTAATACTAATGAATTAATAACACTTGCAGTGCACATGTGATCCACCTCCAGCCTCCAAGCACAAAACCAGAGAGATTCCCAAAATTTAGTCAAACCCATGCAAAGATCACCCACCCTCCTCATCCTCTTTCCCCAGATCAATCAAATCACCTCCCAGAAAAGGTTTATTTTATTAATCACCGACACCAACCCTAACTAAAAACATCTTTAAAAAATAATTCTACTGAAAAACATATCCATGTAGCCGTATTTTGCACTAATATAAAATGGTATTATTATTACTACTACAATGCACTAATAATATTATAGTGTTTGCAACTAACCTCCCCGGGTTACGCTTAGCGCTTAGCAACACGCCGGCACGGACGGCCAAGATCGTTTTTGCATAAAGGTCCAGAGATATTTCACGAGCTCACCGCGAGGTCCCTGCAGCTTGTACAAAGCCGTGGTATAATACGCCTTCACGTGGCGTCCCGCGGGCGCTAATTACAATGCCAATGGCGGCCGCGGCCGGCGCCGGCGAGCCCGCCCCGCGCGCGGAGGCGGCCGGCTTCGGCTCTGTCTCTGGCTCCAACCACATGCGGCCGCGGCGGGGCCCGCCGCCCCCGTCCCCGTCCCCGTCCCCCGTGGTCGGGAAGCCGCTCCTGTCGGGCGCGGTGCCGCGTCACGCGTTCGTGTTCGACGGCGAGGGCGGCTTCTCCGAGGCGCCCTGGGGCCTGGGCCTGGCGGCGTCCGGTTCGGCTCGGCTGCGGCCCGGGGAGTTCACGTGGCACCACGTGGAGCTCCCGCGCTCCGCGGCCAAGCTGCTCCACCACGCGCAGGCGCTCATCGAGCTCCTCTGCCCGCCGCTCACGCTGCAGGAGATCCTCGCGTTCGTCGCCACGGGCCCGCACTGCGCCTCCTCCTCCTCCTCCTCCGGCGACGGTGGCGCAGGCGCACTCCTGCTCCGCGTCAGCTCGCCGGGCCCCGTCGGCAGCGCGTACGCGCTCCGCCTCGCCGTGCGCATCACCGAGAGCTCCGTCGTCACCGTGTCCGTCGGCGGGGTCCCGCGCCTCGCGTTCGGGACCAGGCAGGCGTCGCTCCTCTCCGAGGTGCCGCTCGGCGTCGTCGCCGCCTCGTTCTCCGACGAGGGACACGGCGGGGGACGCGCCGTCGACGGCGGCGTCGTCATCGAGGAGCGCCTGCTCGAGTCGCTGCTCGCCATGAACCACGCGGACGGCGCGCACACCGACAACCCGGTGCCGCGGACGGTGTCCAACCTCCTCGTGCACGTCCTTGGCACGCACGTAGACCACGTCCACGACATTGTCACGCGCCTCGAGATGGACCTGGACGCCATCGAGCTGCAGCTCGACAAAGGTAAGCGGTCGGAGGTTGCTTTCTTGGTGGACAATCATCGCGTAAAGCTCTCATTCATTCCTCATCTGGATAAAAGTATTCGCTTGCGGCCAACCTACGCCTCTTTGGTTGGTGTTGGTGACGGCAAAAATGCTGACCTCTTGCGGCATGAACTCAGATCAATGTGTTAGAATTAGATTTGACTGATGATTGCATACAAGGTTTTCTTTAAAAAAAAAAGTTGCAAGGTTTGTTAGGAGGGTGGGGTTGGTATGCTTTGCATCAGAAGGACAAATTCCAGACATTTTGGAATGGTGGAATGCAGGTCCTGAATGTAACTTCGAGGATGACTCTTTTACATGTATTCATGTAATTTCATGAATCAGGATCCTATATAATGGCAGTAGAGTTTCCAAAGTAGACCCTGATCATAAGTTCCAAACCATCTAAAATTTACAACAATGCTATGCGACCTATGCCTAGTTAAATGATGTGTGCTTCAGCAAAGGTTTATTAGCATTGTGCAAATATATAGGGGCACCATATGGCAAACGTACTCTCCTTGCATTCTAGTATTCGACAAATATCGTTTCGCATTTTCGCCTTTTTCTCTCCAAAAAAGATGACTTGGCTTTTTTATTTATGAACTGTGGATTGTGCTTTTTGCAGGTGGTCACTTTCTGAGGAAACTTTTGCTGGATGGAAGGAGATTCCCCAAAATGCATCTTGATCTACAGCGGTTGCTTCAGGTATGAGTTCTCTCTCAAGTTTCTGGGAAATGTATTAGGAACCTGGAATGCTATTTGCCTATTTTATAAGTTGCACTGCTTTAGTCAAAATCGCAATGTGCATGACGTGAGTGCTGATTTGACATTGAGGTTATCATGCTGTGTTGCTTATAATTTGGCTTTCAGGTTCTAAAAGTGCAGTTACTTGATTTCAATTAATCTATGGAACAGAAGTCACAGACTGCTACAATTTTGTTTCTAGGTTGTTTCTCACGGTGAACAAGTATTCCCCCGTGTGAAGGAAAAATGTGCGAGCAAGAGTTGGTTCGCAACCGGAGATATAGCAGCCCTTGAAGATCTGATAGGTCGCCTCAGAAGGCTCAAAGAAAACCTAGGATTCATTACAAATAGAGTTACCACACTTCAGGCTAGTCTGGACAGTTGGCAATCAGAACAGATAAATAAAAGCTTGTACTACCTTTCATTTCTCTCCATAATATTCCTTCCTCTTTCCATTGTCACTGGAGGTAAGTTCATCGTGCTCACTCGTATACTTTCCTGAATTAATTTCTGTTCTTCTAAGGGCTCTCATTTACCTGATTTATGTTGCAAAATTTTGTCAGTTTTCGGGATGAATGTTGGTGGCGTGCCATGGACTGAGCAGAACAAGAACCCTAAAAACCGGGATGGCTTCATGAATGTCATGCTGATATGTGTTGTGATCTTGTTACTTCTGTTGTTATGTTTCTTGTTTCCTTCATTATATTCTCATGTGACTGCATGGAGAACCCGCCGTGAACTGACCCGGAGCAATTCTCAGAACAAGAGACATCTGAAACTCTTCAAAGGTCACAAAGAAGGTTACATGCGCCTATGACAATACAGTTGCAAACTGTAATGTCCATTTCAGCTGTAAGGTTATTGTCAGTGATGTTGTAAAATTAGCGGAAAAAGATCCTAGATAGTCAACACATGTACAGGCTTGAAGGAGAACCTCCATTTGAGGTTCATACCTTGTTCATTGCTTAGTTTATTTTGTTGTAGTCGTCCTGGGGTAACTTGTAGATTCATGGCTGTCACTGTACCTTTATTTGTTCTGATGAAAATGTGACATTTTTTCAATGAAGACCACCCGACAATTTGTCATTGTTGTTCCAGGTGGACGTGTTTCATAGTTGTACGCAGCAAATTCCTGCCTGTTTTCAGCACATTTTTTTCATTGTTGTTCCAGGTGGACGTGTTACATAGTTGTACGCAGCGAATTCCTGCCTATTTTCAGCATTGAAACAGTCGGAACAAAGCTATGTCTTTTCTTCTGAAATATGCTGTTGTTTCTATTGCATTGCTGCATGCCAGCTTTTTCTTCTGAAATATGTTTGTTTGTATTGCTTTGCTGCACATACCTGGCAATTTACATTGCCGGCGGTCGGCAGAACATGACCGAGTCTCCTGCACGAGCAATGAAAGTTGCAAAGCTGTTTATGCAGGTGTGCTGATTGGATCCATCGAGTAAACAGATACCTGCATATGAACGTTGACATTTGGTTTGGAATTTGGTGACAAACCTGGCCAGAAGGCACCTTCCAAACGAATTACATCCGGCACATTAGTATCTACCAACATTTCTGATAAAATATAACAATACAAATTCCAGATGTTGCCATCTTCAACAAGCAAGCATATATCAAAGAGTAAAATGCACCCAGAGTCCTTAAACTTTTTGGGTTTTCCCATCTGGGTCCTCAAACTAAAAAAGCGACTATCTGGGTCCCTAAACTATTGTCACCGTGCACCAATGGTCTAAAACCTGCCATGTCAGCACTAACATCTAACGTGGCAGTGCCAGAGTGACAGCTGGACGACGTGGCCATACTACCTTCTAAAACAAACCCTGCCACGTACTCTTACTCACTCCCAAGTCCCTCCTCTCCATCCGGGCGGCGTCGGGGCGGGCCACGAAGGTGCCGTCGCCCTTGCAGGGCCGCAACCATGGAAGCGTGGTCGGCGCCGGCGTCTCCGGGCTGGTATCCGCCCGCGAGGGCCACATTCATGGAGCAGAGCGGCAGCAACGGGCATTGGCTATACAACCCGAAGACCGACGCCAGCGATCCTCTCGGTGTCGGCGCTGCCGGCATGCACACAGCGGCGTCTCCGCCTCAACGTGCCTAGGGATAGCATATGGGCTTCTCCGACTTCCGAGTTCCGACTCCATCCCGGCGTTGAGCAAGGAGCGCAAGGGCAGGTTCCCGGGTAACTACTCGCATCGGGACTTCACGTTCCGATTCTTCCTGGAGAAACAAGGAGTGACCGGGTATGCCTGGTTAGTAGCCATTGGCTCCGCCTTGGTTGAAACGCCCGCCGCCGCCGGTACCCGGGTCACGGCGAGTACCTCAGGTACATCAGGGACTTCTGTGATGCGTTCGGGCTCATGAACGACGTCGTCAGGCTCAACACCAAGGTCCTGCACGTCGCCCTGGCGGTGCGGCGCATAGCTGACGATGGCATGACGCGCTGGACGGTGAGGTGCTCGTCGAGACATGGTGATCGACTGTGACGGCGAGGTGGTCATCGCGGAAGAGGTGTTCGACCCTGTCGTCGTGGCCTCCGGCCAGTACGCCCAGCCAAGACTCCCAACCATCAGCGGTATGGACAAGTGGACGAGGAGGCAGCTGCATTCCCACTCGTACCGCGTCCCGGACTCCTTCAGCGCCGTCGGCCTCGGAGAGAGTGACAAGGAGATCACGCTGTAGCTCCGCGAGGTGGCGAGAGAGGTGCATATCAGCGTCAAGTTCATGGACGACGCCACCGTTGTCTCCGACATGAGGAAAGCTCTGTCCAGGAACCACAACCTGCACCTGGTCCAGCTAGCATCCTGGTGTCACCTGACCTGACTAATGTGATCGATCTTTGCTTTGCATTTCGCAGATCGAGTGCTTGTGTGAGGATGGGCAGGTAACGTTCGCCGATGGCTCTCATCACGGGCACGTTCGCCATGGTCGCTGGGCGCGAGCTCACGATGTGCCACCGCCGGGCTCGAGTTCGCGATTTGCCGTGGACGCCGTGGGGCGTGCGTGCCCGGGCAGTGGCGCTCTGCTCGCCGCCGTGTCCCCGCAGCTGCCACCTCTGTGCTGCCGGCAGCAATCTCCATGATTGTGCGTGGGCAAGCGAGCACGGGCTGGATGCCGCAGCCGCCAGGTGGGCGCACGAGCAAGTGCCGCCGCCAGGCGGGCGAGGGGCGAGGCGCCATGCCATGCGGACGAGGGAGCAACAGACGGACGAGGAGACAGGTTTTTTTAGAAGATAGCATGGCCACGTCGTCGAGCTGCCACTGTGGCACCGTCACTTTGGATGCTGTGTGCGGACGTGGCAGGTTTTGGACCATTGGTGTATAACGACAATAGTTCAAGGACCCAAATAGTCGTTTTTTTAGTTTGAGGACCTAGACGGGAAGACGGTAATAATTTAAGGACCATGGATGCATTTTACTCTATATCAAAACAACTCAACAGTGTCAATATGATAATATGATTTCTGAATATAATTTCATATTTGAATACAAGGGTAAACTCCAAAGCGGAAAGCAAGCTTCATTGTCTGCAACGAAAAGAACACAGGAAAGAGATTGACCATCCAGTACAAAAGATTTTCCCCACTCCAATATGCGATAAAAAGGATTGGAATATTTTGATGATACATCTCTGGGAAAAATCGATATTATGACATCTCACTTCTATGCATCTATTGTTCAGAAATTTATAAGACTTGATCTTCAGCACTAACTTCGTGATATTGAAAGCCATAGGTGTACTTAACGTTGCTTGTTCAGATTTATCATGACTACCCCAAAGATAAACAATGAGAAGTGGTAAAAAAGGAGAACTAAGTGGTGCACCTTGATCCAACTTCATTACCGGCTTTCTGTACAGGAGATGAATGATCTGTAGACAAAAGCAATGTGTCCAAAATGATTCACTGTGCCGATCCACAGACAGAGTAAGACAAAAACATTATAATGATAGACAGAACCACTTGACGTACCAGTAGAAATAATTCTATCAATGTTATCTATGCGTCGCTGTATGGACTTGAGTAGCATGTTCATTGCTGAAATCCTCTTGCGGATACTGGAAATCCTTGCTGAATGTTGCATTATTACCATTGAGGGTGCATTCTCTAATAGCCTGTCTAGCTCTGCAAAAACTTAGTCTTAGTTTCATACAGTTACTGCATACACATACATACTTTCCATCAAAATAATGTGCACACAGACAATAGCACAATAGGTGAGACAAAATTTGAAAAAAAAAAAAGCGTGGAGCCTTGGAGCATAGGAAAATGTAAGAGATTTCTCCAAGTGGCTTGGGGTTCTCCAACTGGTATTTGGTGTGTCCAAAAATTTTTTTTACCGGGTTGGAAACTTGGTCACCTGCAGGCAAGTTGGACGCTGACACATGTGCCCATGTCAGAATCATGAATTTCTCAGTTTAATAATTTTAACTGTTTAACTGCTAGAATTTTCTAGTTCATCCATTTATTTGTTAACTCGCTTGAGATAATGAAGAGACTGAAATTGGACTAAATAAAAGGTAGATTCGGGTGCAACTAAAAACAATTATGTTTATAGGAGGAATTGGATTATTTACATTCAGCCTCTCGGACAGTACATAAAGAGTTTACATGACTTGGGGCCAAGCCAGTACACAAGGATCCCAATCCCAAGTAACTCTATCCTAGTCGTGATATACTCTATAACAATGTTAAGTGCAACTAAGAACAGCAGAAGTAGATTCAATCAAGTTCCTGGGTCACAATATTGACAGTTTGACACAGTAAAGTTCAAATCAGGTTCATATGCATCTCAATACTCGCAAGAAACAGAACATGCAATCTCGCATAAGAAATACTATGGTGCATTAGTTAAATTACAGTTGCAAGTTCCAACGAGATATAATTTCGACTTCACCCTGTTCACTATTACAATCCCAAAGAAAACAAGTAAATTTTTGGACCGTCCCTGAATTTCATTGCCATGGTGAGGAAATTACGAAAGTGCTGAGTAGTTTAAGAAAAGAGGCAAAGTAGATAAATAAATATAGAGCTCACAACTCATTTGCTAGTATGTCATCTAAATACCACTAGTCTTCGGTTAGAATCCCAAAGAGGCAAAGTACATTTTTGGGATGTCCCTGAATTTCATTGCCATGATGACGACGAAATTACGAGAGAGTACTGACTAGTTCAAGAAACAAGGCAAAGTAGATAGATAAAATACAGAGCTCACAACTCAATTGCTAGTATGTCATCTGAATCCCACTACTCTTCGGTTTGAATGAATGCCACAATACGCAAAAGCTAGTGTCCAGACAGAATGGTACGCATCAGAAGCCGGAGAACCCTAAGCCAGAACGCGCGCACGGCATGACAGCAGCAGCAGAGAAAGTCGAAGGCTGGGGCGGAGAGAGGCACCTACCTCCGTTGAGGCGGTCTACGGCAGCGGCGACCTCGTCCTGGCTCCGGGCCGTGGCGGCCGCTCGCTCCTCGTGCTCCCGCAGCGCGCCGGCCAGCACCCCCGCGATCGCGGAGGCCAGCGCCTCGCACCGCTCCGGAGGGGGCGCGGCGGCAGGTTCGTCCTCCACGCCGCCGTCGCCCGCGCTCTCCGGAGGCCGGTCGCCGTCGGCTGCCGTGGCGGCGGAGTGGGAGGGGAGATCCGCGCCGTCCATTCGAGTGGTGGTCCCATCCGGAGAGCACGAGCGGGTTTGGTGGAGAGAGAGATGAGGAGCGAGACGGCGTTGAGCCTTCGGTTGGCCGAACAGGGCTTCGCATTGGGCTAGTGAGCCTTCGGTTGGGCCTCAACGAAAGGCCCTGTCGTGGGCTTCACTAGTCCACGCTTGCGGCTTCGAAATGGACCGTAGATTGTGCATTTCTTTTCTTTTCTTTTTTTACGGAAGGATTGTGCATTTTTTTTTGGTTGGCTAATCCAACAGACAATGTTTAAGCGAGGAAGGCAGCTTTTTAGTAATGTTGAGTTTGTACATGAGCATAGGGACTCAAACACCGATGCTCTTAGAATAGCTCATAGCTTGATCAATGTTGAGGTAGGGCGGCATGTGTGGTTCTTAACTTATGGTGTTTGAATACAGGTGTTTGAATAAAGAGGGTGGTGTTGCTCAAATAAAAAAAAACTAAAGTTTAAGCGATTTTTAAAATAAATACTCAGAACGGGTATCAGAGTTTGGAATCGACCCAAAGCCAGACTCGCGACAGTTGTGCATCAGGTTTTCGGCTTGGTGAATATGGAGCAGAGTGGGACTTGGCCATTAGGACACACTTATGCTCACTGCTCAGACAGTGCGATCGACCGCAGACGAGCCGAGAAAGTCAAAATACTAATGGAAGCAAACCATTTCTACAATGAGAATCAATGTTGAGCAACAGCTTGTCACAACAGAAGGCTCGAGCTGCATATGCTACCATCAGCCAGCTTCAGATGCAGACAGCATGACAAGCTGCACTGAAGCATACCAATCGGTGAGCTCTTCACCACAGCTGGACTATGTTTCTCTGATAATTTACAGATAGATGCCAGATAAACCAGCTCCAAAAAGGGCAGATACCGCAATAACACAATGAAAGAGCAGCCACGCTCAGCACAAACACAGGAATTACTTAATAGGTAGGTAGATATTAGCAGCAAATAAAGCTCCATCATAATAGGTTCACAAAACAGACAGACTGATTTGTCTTAGTGCAAAACTCTGGATATAACTAGAACCACGATAGCTGGCCTACTGAAGTGCAGGTTTCCAAGGCAAGCCATTAGACTGATGGCGAACAATGACGCCACGCCAGGTTGACATCTCTCCATCAGCAAACGCATCTGAAGAAATGTATGTACACAAGCATGCCATCACGTCCACCATCCATCTCCATCAGCTTACTTGGATCTCTGCCTCATCTTTCGGCGCTTCCTCTTCAGCCTCCTCATGCGCTTCTTCTTCCACTGATGATTGACAGATGAGAATGCATCAGTCGAGTGAGCATTAGATAAAAGGAAAAAATAATAGCACAGGATAGACGAGAATGCAACCAACTAAAATGCAGAAGAATAGGACTGTTCTTATATACTCCATTCCAAATTATAAGACTTTTGGCTTTTTTGAGATTCAAGCTTTTACTATACACTTAGATATAGTGTACGTCTAGATACATAGCAAAAGCAATGTACCTAGAGAAGCCAAAACATCTTATAATTTGAAATGGAGGGAGTAAAAGAGAATAACCCAGTTAACTGACAACAGAAATAAAGTACAAGGCAATTCAAGACAGACAGAAATACATCTAACTACTATGCAAAAGAACAGTACTACCCTTATACAAGAATAATGGTCCGATGACACTTAGCAGAATGAAACAAAATAGAAGGCAATTCAACAGAACCTGTCTGTCACGCACAATTTTCAACTAACTACCAAATAGAATTCTTATCTTAAGTGCCTAGCACCTTGCTAACTTTTTATGCTTCAGGCTAAGTGGAGGAAGCCAACAATTAAACAGATTAAAGGTAAACGCGGAATAAAAATCTCATTCAGGAGTATGTGAATGACTAGCTGACTAGCATTAGTAATGACAAACACTGATAAAAATAAACATACTGTATTAAGACAATTGCATATTTCCAGTGCCATGTCCATTGCAGTGCAAACAAATCATCAAGTAACAAAATATCTAAATCTCTAAACAATTAAAGCATTGACAATCACCAAGTAACAAAGTATCTAAATCTCTAAACAATTAAAGCATTGACAAGTTCTACAGTCACCATCAGATGCTGCTAGAAATACAATTCTATACTAATAACTAGATTTCAGCAGCAGAGGCTTAAGTCCACAGGGCTCATATCAAGTGTATGCGATAAAGAAACCTTCACCGTGGCCGGGTCAGAACCCTAGCAGGCGGCGGGGCCACAAGCGCGCGACGCCTCCCAGACCGCAGCGGCTGGACCATGCGGAACCGGGGCACGGGACACGAGATACCAAGCCCGCGCAACACGATCTGTTTCAGCTCGGCTCGGCTCGCGCAGGGCGGCACCTCGCGTCCCATGCTAACGATCCAGACCCGACCGCCGCTACGAGGGGCACCACGCGCGCACGGCAAGATCCGCCGTCCCGAAAGGGACTCCACCCAAAATTGCGCCACTCGAGCCTCTCTCTTTGTAATCACAGCCCCGGAACATGGACGAACCGAGTAGAGAGCTACTGGTTGCTACGCAACACGGATCTAAGCGACGAGATAGTAGGCGCGAGGAGTAGGAGGGGAGATCGATGGAGGATACCTTGGCCCTCATGGTCGCCTTCTCGCGTGCTCTCCTTGGCGCGTCTCCTCCTGCTGCGTCGGCGGCGGGTTCGCGATGGGGAGAGGGGAATGGGAGGATGGCGGCGGCTGACGGTATATATAGGTGGGGAGGGATGCGGAACCCTAGTAGGAATGATCAGGTGGCATCGAGAACGTGGTGGGCTTGGGCCTTACGCCCTTACGTGGGCCACTGGTCTTGGCGTCCACCAGAAAACCACTATATTGTTTTTTTATGACCCATTTGAATCCTTCATTTTTAGAGGAATTAGAATCTCCTTTATGGGCTAGGTTATTTAACTTGAAATTTGACACTCTACAACCTTTTTAACTTTAGATATAATCTTATCTTAAATTCATAGAGGTGAGAGATAGAAATTGATTTCATAAATCACCACACTATGTTTCTGCTCTACAACTTATAGCACGCATTCGTCTCGCCCCGTTGTAGCACAAATGCAGCACATAAGTATGTGCCTCATGTGACTAATAGTAGTCAAGTATACTCCGCATATGGCCATATTGACTTAGCTTATTTGTACCTCAATTATGATTATTAGAATGGATTTCAATGATCCAAATAGGGCCTAAAGGATTTTTAGAAACTCTGGTGTGCTCGGAGAAAGGATCTATGTGAAGATATATTCCAAAGCTCGCTATCAACATTTAGTTTCATTACAGAATATCTTGACAATGTAAAATTGGCTGGGTTAATCGAGGATAGTGAAACAATATAGTTACCAAGGAACAAACGACCTGTCTCCAAACCAAATGGATAGCTCTTTCTGAAGCCTTTTTTGAAGTTTAATGTTGATGGCGCAGTGGCGCAATCCTGAGACACAGGAACTATTGGAGTAATGTGTAGCTACAGTGCAGGACATTATGATGTTGCAAGTGCTATGGTAATTAGTGACCATGTTGGTCTTCCTTGGGAAGCTCTAGCCTGCAATGAAGCAACTTCTTCGGCTCTTGATATGGGTGCGCACAGTGGGTAATAGCCTCTCAGATTGCTTGGAAGTGATTATGAATCTTCATAAGAAAAATTTGTGTGCTTTATTCGTTGACCTTAAAGGAAATTAAGGCTAGATGCGCTTTGCAAGAGGTCATTTTTAAGAGGCCCACCTCCTACTAAAAAGTGTTTGTAATTTGGCAGTTTGGCACTAGGGAGATATTTTGTGGCTCTTTGCTATCCAAAAATAATACATATATCAAAGTATCTCAAAAACATTGTAAAATAAATAAGATCCTACCGAGGGGCTGCGACAGGAGAGCGAATGGGCCGCTTGAGCTAGTGGACTAGACAGTTAAGATGGACCGGACGAAAAAATATGCCCGTGGTTGCAGCCAAACATATGCCTTTATGACATAAGATCATGCCATCTCTTGACGTCTGCGGCCACATCCGTCTGCCGCCCCTGCCACATCCGTTACATTAATTTAAATTTAAAGAACTAAAGACGTAAGTAATAGATCCGTGTGCGTCCATCTCTTACGTGTGCTAATTTAATGAACTAAAGATGTACTAAGTAGTAGATCCGTGTGCCGGCCATCTCTTGACGTGTGCAAGTAATAGATCACACATTGGTGAACATTACTTTGTTCATGTTTATTTCACAGTCCAAGACGTTACAGCAAACACAACACGCACTGCTGCTTGCAGTAGCCAGTAGAACACACACGCACTGCTGGGAGAAACATTCATCAGGGAACAATCTTGCAGGCCTTCATCTTGTCGATCCAAGTATTGAAGGACTTGGCGGTGTTCCGGAAGCCGAGGAAGCCGTGCTCCTTGCTCTTGTTCATGCTGTCCAGGAACTCCCAGTTGGCATAGAACAATCCATCGACGAACCACCAGTTGGCCACCTCGTGGAGCTGCGTCGCCACAAGCTGGTTCTCCTCGACGATCTCCGCCCACACGGCGGCCTTCCGGGGCATGGCCAGCGCGAGCTTGACGCGCTTCTTTTCCCCCCTGTAACCAACCCATTCCAGCCCGAACCGATCGGCGAGGATCGGCCACAGCTGCTCCCACTTGAAGATGTCGCCGTTGCTGCAGTTGAACGCCTGGTTCTTGGCCATGCCCGTGGGGTCCACGGCCGCCCAGATCTGCTGCTCGGCGACGAGGTCGGCGTCGGAGGCGGTGCTGAACCCCTCCCACGCGCCTCGAGAGCCCGGCCACCGCAGCGGGACGCCCTCCTTGCGGCAGATGGCGGCGTACACACACAGGCTGCACACGATGTTCATGGCGCTCCGGGGCGAGAAGCCGAGGATGAGGTTGGGACGGTGCACCGACCAGCTGATGCCGCCGCCGCCGCGCTGGGAGACGGCGTCCAAGAGGACGTCCTCCTGGTCGTAGTAGAAGTTGCGCCAGCCGAGCCGCGGCATGTCCTCGGTGTAGGGCGGGCTCAGGGGCTGGGCTGCCGCCGCGCCGCCGCCGAAGATGCCGCGGATGATGCCGCCGACGATGCGGCCGGCGATCGCCTCCGGCGGGCCGGTGTAGTGCTTGGTCCCGGTCTGGAGGCAGACGTGGGCGAGTGCAGGGCAGTTGGGGACGACCACCGAGAGGACGTTGCGGAGCATGGCCGGGTTGGCCCTCCGGTTCCGCGCCTCGATCATGTGCGGGGACAGCGCGGCGTAGAAGACGTGGGTGATGTCGGTGAGCGGCGCCAGGGCCTCCGCGACGGCGGAGGAGTCGCCGAGGTCGACCTGCAGGTGCGTGACGGCAGAGGCGGCCCAGGGCGGGAGCGGGCGGCGGGAGAGCGCGTACACCTTCCACGGCCCGCCGGGCGTGTCCGGGAGCGGGAGGATGCCGACGAGGGAGCTCCCCACTATGCCGGTGGCGCCGACGACGAGCGCCACGCTCCGGAAGTGCCCGTCGGGCGCGGCGGCGGCTTGCTCGTCCTGCGGCTGCGTCTGCGGCTGGGCCGCGCCGATCGCGCGCCTCCACCACCAGCTCATCGTGCTCGTACGTACGTACGTTGCGGCCGGCCTGGAAATTGAACAGAACGAACCGGTCGTATACTGTGTGATGGAGGGGGATACATACATATATATTTTTGGATAGATAGATGAGTTGCTTCCGAGGCTTTCCAATCTCCTCTCCTTTACAACTAAGGGCATGTTTAGTTCCCAAAAATTTTTGTACGGTACCCATCATATCGAATCTTACGGTATATGAATGAAGTACTAAATGTAGACGAAAAAAAAACTAAATGCACAGTTAGGTGAGAAATCGCGAGACGAAACTTTCGAACCTAATTAGTCCATAATTAGATACTAATTGCCAAATACAAACGAAAGTGCTACAGTAACCAAAACCTAAAAAAATTTCATCTAAACACGCCCTAAAAGAACAAAGCTTAACACTATTTGGTACGACATTCTAACTTGGGTCTATCGTCCTCCCTACTGTAATTCCGCACCCCTAGCTCCTACGTCCGTCCCTTGCGACAAAACGATGCCCTCCGCCCCACGGCCGCCGCCGCCGCTGCCGCTCCCGCCAGGACGTACTCCGCTGCCGCCGAGGAGGTGAGCGCCACGCTACTCTCTCCTCGCGATCCCCGCTCGTCACGTCGCGTCGCTGTGCGTGTGCCGTGCCGCCGAATCTACCGCGTTTTCCCCAAGCTTTGGAGGGGGATGGGAATCGTTTCGTTGCCGGCTCCCGGACTTCCCTGCAACCGCCAACGATTGTGTTGTCATATGCTTACTTTTCCTCCAACTGCGAAATCCTCTCCTCACGGCTAGATTTTCGAAACTTTTTTTCTCCGCTTTTGTGAGATGTAAATGGTGGTGGATACTGCGTGATGGCGACAGTTGTTTGTTGTTGACCTTGATCGGAAACATATGGATGGCAGTAGCTGTACAGGGAAATGGGTAGGTGGGGGGGAATCTAATAAGAGGGTGTTTGGTTTCATTGACTAAATTTTAGTCCATGTCACATCGGATGTTCGGACGCTATTTAGGAGAACTAAATATGAGTTAATTATAAAACTAATTACATAGATGGAGACTAATTTACGAGACGAATTTATTAAGCCTAATTAATCCGCCATTAGCACATATTTACTGTAGCACCACATTGTCAAATCATGGACTAATTAGGCTTAAAAAATTCGTCTCGCAAATTAGCCACAATCTGTGCAATTAGTTATTTTTTTCGTCTATATTTAATACTTCATGCATGTGTCCAAATATCTGATGGGACAGGGACTAAAATTTTCATGTAGAAACCAAACACCCCCTAAGTTGTTGGGTCATGGAGCAGTTGTGTATCAGATCGATGATGATTAATTTGCTTGCTTTGAAAAAGCAAACGGTTTAGGAGGCCGTATCGTATCGTGGATTATTTACTGCTGGCTAGTTTAGTGTGAGAGAAAAACACTATTCTCGACTAGAAATTTACGATCATTTACGAGCAAGCGAACAGGCTGCCTGGATTGTTAACCAGTGATACTGTTTACATTTGTGAAGAGGAAGAGCACCTGGCATTAGGCGGGAACATGGCATCGTACTCTACCTATGCTGGGGGAGTGAACAGTGTACTGACTAGATGCCAGGTGCTCAGGTGGTAGATGCTTACCTGAAAAAAAGTTAACTAACTTTGAATAACTGAACTAACGGTGGCGTAATGAGTTGTTTTTGGTGATTCAATGGTTTTCTGTAGATAGCGAGAACCTAAGTATCCAGTGTGATCTCTCATTCTCTGAACAGTTATACGTCCTGTTAGGTTATTAATTAAGGTTGGGTTTAGTTCGTGAAATTTAAAAATTTGGCTACTGTAGCAGTTTCGTTTTTATTTGGCAATTAGTGTTCAATCATAGACTAATTAGGCTCAAAACGTTCGTCTCGCGATTTCCAACCAAACTGTGCAATTAGTTTTTTTTCGTCTATATTTAATGCTTCATGCACGTATCGCAAGATTCGATGTGATGGCTACTGTAGCACTTTTTGGAAAACTTTTTAGGAACTAAACACAGCCTCAAGAAAGTGGCTGGGTTCTCAGGGACAGTTGGTACAGTTATATGTCCTGTTAGGTTATTAATTCAAGAAAGTGGCTGGGTTCTCTACAGATGTACATCTATGTTATGACCTTGACATTTGGCGTAAAGTTTTAGGCTGTGTTTAGTTGTAGGAATTTGGATTTTGGGGCTACTGTAGTACGTTCGTTTTTATTTGGTAAATAGTATTCAAACATGGACTAATTAGGCTCAGAACGTTCGTCTCGCAATTTCCCACCAAACTGTGTAATTAGTTTTTCTTTTCGTCTACATTTAATGCTCCATACACAGGCCGCAAATATTCGATGTGACAAGTACTATAGCAACTTTTTACAAGTTGAGGTGGAACTGAACAAAGGCTTACAAAGCCACTTCTTTGCTTATTTAGATAACTGTAAGGGAAGCATTGAATACCGCATTAGATGAAGAAATGTCGGCAGACCCTTCTGTTTTCTTGATGGGAGAAGAGGTACCACCAGTACCTGTACTTGTTTATTTTCTGTGTTCCATTCTTGCTTCTTTGGGTTTAATAATTGTTGTGTCTGTGGTAGGTTGGTCAGTACCAAGGTGCATACAAGGTCAGTAATATTTCCAAAGATTTATGCTTCTTCTTTTTTTCTCTCCCTGTGGCAACTGAAAAGTAATATATGAATGTTACTGGTATTGAGCTTCTCTTCATTGTGGCAGATATCTAAGGGTTTGCTTGACAAGTATGACCCTGATAGGGTTCTTGATACTCCAATTACTGAGGTTATAAACCCGCAAATTGATCACCATTGTCCATTCATAAACTGTCAGGTTGACCCGATCACATTCTCATACTGATCTTATTTGTTTTAGTTTAGGCTGGCTTCACTGGCATTGGTGTTGGTGCCGCCTACCATGGTCTTCGACCTATTGTAGAGTTCATGACATTTAACTTTTCGACGTAGGTTAGTTGTTTAATGAATTCTGCAAATCACCATACTAATTCAATTATTAACTATTTGCTTGCTTTGATTTGTTCTTCACTCATTGGCATATCTGTTGGTTTCTGTACTTATTTTCTCTACATGCTTTGCAATCCCAGAAAATTCCTATTTGTTGCAGCATCCTATTGCATATCTGTTTTTGCTCTTCTCTGTTTGCTTTATATTTCTTAGAAAAAGCATTTATTACATAAATTAGAATGGCTCCAAATGGTTGACGATTGTAATGCATTTTGTTAAGTAGCACCTCATTGGAGAAAGATGTATATACATAACCAACATGTTAACATGTTCGTAGACATTCTTCTCTTGAGAAAAAGTGACATGAACTCCCTCACTCCAGTTTATTTTCACATGGTAGAATATCTGGGAAAATCTGTCAGATCCATTAAACACTATGATCCATTCTAATTTGATTACTGAATCAGAGGGGCTATAATCTGATATGGTGTCGTTGATGAACGTTTGGTGATTACAATTCCTTGCACAGCAATTTGTCTACACAATTTTCTGCAACAATAATGTTTGTTATTCTGGTACCGGTCTCTATCTTTGAGAATATGAATACTGGAGACTCCATATGCTTAAAAACAAATCTGTTAATTACACACTGTTGTATATTCAAGCAATTGATCACATAATTAATTCAGCTGTCAAGTCGAACTACATGTCAGCTAGCTAGATATCGGTACCTATTGTCTTCAGGGGTCCAAATGGTGCTGCTGCTAGAGTTGGTGCCCAACACTCGTAGATTATTGTCACAAACTTACCTCTATATTGTTGTTCTGTTGCTGTTCTTATTCTTTAGAAGACAAATAGTTATGCCATATGATTTAATGTTCTGAAAGTCTTGTGCTGGGACATACATTGACAGAGGATAGATTAATTGTAGGACTAAATAGTTCATTCCAAGAGTTATTTATCTCCATACTGCAATATTTAGTAGAACTGTTCTTAAAATGGAAATAAAATGTAAATGTGTCTACTGAGAAAGAGGTGTAAGCTTTAGATCACATTAAAATGATGCAGTGCATATCATCTCATGGACATTATAGTCCTGTAAATATTTACAGATAGGTATGCTGCTGTAATTTGATGGAATTACTTTCTGTCTTAGTATGCAGTGCTATGCAGCTTGGTATGCACATGTTCCCGGATTGAAAGTTCTAGCTCCATATTCTGCAGAAGATGCTCGAGGTTTGCTAAAAGCAGCAATCAGGGATCCAGATCCTGTTGTGTTCCTTGAAAATGAACTTCTATATGCTATTTCTTTCTCTGTTCAACTATACTCTCTATGTTGTTTGTTTGAGTTGACGTATCATTATATAATGCATTTTCAAGTCTGTTGCCTGGTGTTGTTGTTCCCTTCCCCTTCCTGTAAAGGCCGATTATCAACTTTTTAATACTGGGATGATTGTTATATTAACACTCCATCCTATTATAAGTTTTGTTATATTAACAGTCCATCCTACTAATGGCTATGTTCTCCAACTCTTTGCAGAAAGGAAATATGATATGGAGTTCAAGTAAACAAATAAATCAGGTGAGAACTTCTGAAGTGCAGATGATATGGTTGAGATCTATAGATAGCTTTCTTCAGTATATATATATATATATATATATATATATATATATATATATATATATATATATATATATATATATATATATCATTGAATTATGGGTTGGCATCATCTTTTAAATTCATGGAGATTAAACGGAAGGTCGTTGATTTCTTCCCTCAATTTTCTGCGCACTAGAGTACCTGCTTGTCTCAACTGAGCAGTCCTTAACAAAGATGACCGGGTGCACTAAAAAATATTTAAGAACTCAGAGTTTGCCCATTCGCTCACATACATAGGCAAAACTGATATAATTACATGAAACCATTCTTCACATGTTGCTTCCAATTTATTTACCAGGTTTGCTTCAAAACTGATTTGTGAATATAATTTTTTTTCGTGACCGTACCATTGCATGTTTTTCATTAAGAGGGAGTTTAGATAACATTTTTTCAGAGCCCCACTCCTAAACTTTATTGACTGCTATGTGAGGCTACAAAACACTTAGATTTCTAGACATAATGTATCTGCAAATGTTGTTGGGGTGAACAAGCATCGGAAGGCATGAACAAATAGTAGCACTGGAAATTTGGATTTTGTAAGCAAATGAATATGATTTTTTTTGCGAGGAAAATGAATATGAATGTAAGCAAAACATTGCTTCTCAGCCTATTTAACAATTCATGTTTTATTTTTATTTTGATTGATACTCATGGAAACCTACGTTATAACATTCATGTCTTTTTTAAGTTCCTGTTTTCCTAATTCAAAGAATACAGTGAAAGATTTTCATCGTTGTAAGTTTTTGCTATGCTATTCTATTGCTGCACGCTACGAAGGATCTTTTAAAATGGTTTTCTAGAGTTGTGTTGTCATAATCTGTGTTTGTTTGAAGTGGAACACTCAGCTATTTTCTTTGAAGTGAAACATTCAAATTTTATTGCAATTAGACCTGCAGTAGTAAAGTGTCAGGCTGTATCCCACATACCTTGACTTTGGCCGTCGTTGGGCCGTTGGTCAAATATTATTTTATTCCCGTCGTTGGCCCCGCCTGTGTACAGCAAGGTCGACGGCACGAGCACTATATGGTGAGTATAACATACTTTGTTTTAAGGTTTTGTGAGAGATTTTTCAAGACACATAGTATTACCCATGTGAAAGACACTAATATATATATATATATATATATATACTCGAACTTGTGTACAGGATGGTATGGAGACGTGGCGGAACTTATCGTGGATTTATTAGCGCCCGAAAGAAATGAATATCGGATATTTCTTTTTGCCAATATAAATATGGTAAAGTTTGTGAGCCTCTGACGCCGCGCTCTCCGTCACTATTAAATGTCACTTTAACGGTGGTATTTAATTTCACAGGATTGTTATCTTATCGTGCGATCTGTATATTTTCAGTATATAATTTCGCTGTCCCGTAGCAACGCACGGGCATGAACCTAGTATACGTATAAGAAAAACACTTTGGAGTTTGGACTTGAGCAGCATGCATCACGAGCTGATATAAATACTACGTACTGCAACTGCGAGCCTGTGCCGTCAAGAAATAGAGAGGTGAGCTGCTCTTAGTACTCTCCATACTTGTCAATGTGATAACACATAGACTGCCCTTAGGTAGCGTTTGGTTGGGGATCAAGGCGGAGGGGGAAGGTAGAGTGGGACGGTCCTGTCTCTGATTTTTTGAGACGGGATGAGAATGGGATGACTCCATTTTCGGTTTGGTTAATAAGGGATGGAATCGACCCATTTTGTGTTTAGTTCAGAGGCATCAAAAGTGGGATGAGCCACTGACAGTGGGACCCATTTGTCAGTTTGTTTTTTCTTTTTCCTTCTCCTCCCCTTATCTCTTCCTACCGACCTCCTGACACCTCCTCTTAGTCACGCCGACCAGGGTCTTCTTCCCAGGTGAGCCCGGCCGCAGCCCGAACCGGGCCTCCTCCACCGGCGAGGCCGACAGCTCCTTTGCCCACAAGGTCGGCCCGCACGCTGCCCTGTGCCTCCTTCATCGGCCACCCCATGTCTCCTCATCCACACGAAGCCCCGGGCCTCCTCATCCGCTCATGAGCTCGGCTGTGCATCGCCGTAGGCCTCCTTTGCCCCGAGCTCAGCTACACACCACCATGTGCATCCTCCACGCCGAGCTCGCTCGCTACGCTGCCTTCGCTTCTTCCTCACTACGTTGCCTTCTCTTCTCCCTCGCATGTAGGTAGCACCGCCCCACCTAGGGTCGCTCCGCTCGTCAACGGGGGCAGGGTCGTCCCGCATGTTGTTCGAGGCCCAAACCTTCGAACACCGGGTTGTCGCACAAGCGAACTCTTGAGACGGGTCAAGAAGAAAAGATGAACACAAGTGGAACAAGACGGCGGATTTCATTCAACTCGAGTTCTTCTCCTTACACTCCCTGTTGACGGTGACTAACACCCGTTTTTACCATCAACATTCCACCCAAAAGTATGGAAAATCATCATCACATGTGAAGATTTATGCTTAAATTTCACCTAGTTCCACTTGTATTTGGAGAATTATTTGTATGCAGGAAATATGACAAATTTTGCCCAAAATGGTGACAACCATGGACCATAGGAGCAAGTGGATGTGGCAGGGCCACCTGGGCCCACTAGGCAACGCCGCTCAGCCCCACCTGGTGCCCACTTGGCACATTGCCACATCAGTGATCCGTGGGAGCTCCTCCTCAGCCAATTAGAAACATTGATCCAAGTCGGTTTGATCAATGGTCACGCCATGGGCCCATTGTCATAGGCTTGGAGCTTCACCAACCAACTTCCCATCCGAGTTTCACCATGTGCTATCCAAATAACCGCCATTGGGAGCCAGCCAATGCCGTAGGATCAAGAGGTGGTGGAATGGAGGGCCGAGTGGTGCCCTCCCTAGGCCTCCCGGCGCCCAAGTCACCTCCACCGACCTCCTAGCTACCTACAAGTACCCCCATGCCTCCCTACACTATACATAGGGGGTGTGGATCTCGGTGGAAGACATCCCATTAAGTTCTAGTGATTTCCAAGCTCCTCTAGCTTAGCTTTAGCTATAGAGTAGTAGTCTAGTAGTGGAGTAGAGCAAGAGTGGAGCTTCTTGGAGTCCGAAAGAGTATTCTGGGTCTAGTATAGCTTCTCTGTAATTCTTTCATTTCTGCATTACTTTATTCGGTATTTATTTGAGTACTTTATTCTAGTATTGCTTGCTTCACTTTAAGTACTTAGTCATTAGTGTTCATCATTAGTGAGCTTAGGTTCTTGTTGTTTAGCATTAGTAGCATAGGTTATCTTATTATTAGTAGTCTTTCATTAGTACCGGTTCCACCATCTAGTTAGGGTGCTTTGATCTCATTTCATTGGAGCTCGGATCGAAGTAGTAAGTTTATAGATTAAGTGTAGTGCTTAGGCTATATATTACCTATGGATACGGCTAGGCCTCTGGATAGATTGGGATAGGTGGCTAGTGGTGACAGCCTTGTCCATCCTCTGTATTCCCCCACGATAGGTCTAGTTATTAAATCATAGGGCTCGTGGTAGACCTTGTCTATTTAACTCTCCTAGTTGGTAGGCGGGCTGTGTCCCGAAGTACTATTCTATTTCTCCTAGTTATTTGTTTACCCTTAGTTATAAGAAAGATAAATCGCTCACTCTCCCACCTAGCTATCTCTGGTTAGCTTGTTTATAGTAGTTAGTTTAGGTAGTTTACACTCATCCTTCACTATCGTCCACCTACCTAGGATCAACTTAGAACCTACCTTTAGCAAATCCTAGTCCTATATAGATTCTAGCCTTCCGCCTTCCTATGGGATAAATTATAAATTCGACACTCGGTACTCACTGAGCGAAGTGGTACACGATTGTTCTGTGCGCTTGTGGAATCCTCCAATAGACGTTAAGAAATATCAACAAGCATTTCTAGTGCCATTGCCGGGGAAGGCAACTGGCATTGAATTTATAAGGCTGAATTTGTTAGCTAGGCTCTTTTTAGTTATCCTAAGTAGTTTATCCTTTTTTCCTCATATCCTATCACTACCCTACACAATCATGGCCAACAAGCCCATTCGTGATTTTTTTGCACCCTCGGCTGCTAATGTAGCCACCGGACCCAATGTTATCAATGGGGACACTAACTTTGAGCTTAAGCCAGCGTTAATTACGATGGTTCAAGCTACTCCGTTTTGTGGGAAAGCCCCCGAGGATGCAAATGCTCACCTCCAACATTTTTTTAGAGATTTGTAGCACATTCACCATTAAGGGAGTGAGTCAAGAGGCTATACGTCTTCGCCTTTTCCCCTTCTCAAGGAAAGGCTAATGCTCTGCGCAATAAAATCTCTAGTTTTCAATAACTAGCAGATGAGTCGATTCCTAAGGCTTGGGAACAAATACAAGAGTATATCTCTGCATGCCCACACCATGGCATGGAAGACTGACTTTTGATCCAAAACTTTTACCATGGATTAGTGTTGTTAGATAGGAGACATTTAGATGCTGCTGTTGGTGGTGCATTCTTTTTGCTAAGTGTTGTAGATGCAAAGACATTGCTCGAGAAGATGGTCTCCAACCAAGGATGGAGCGATGATCGACTCCAACCCCATAAACGAGGTATGCATTCAATCAAAGAAATTAACATGCTTGCAGCTAAGATGGATCTACTCGCAAAGCGAGTGGATCATTATGAGAAGGTGAGTGCCCAAGAGACACTCAAAGCCATGGATTCCCACATGACTTGCGAAGTTTGTGGAGATGTTGGACATTTAGGCAATTCCTGCCCGAAAACCCAAGAGGACCTCAACTTCATGAACACCGACAACAGGTTACGTCCACAACATCAAGGCTGAAATCAGTGCTCCAACATTCACGGAGGTAATAATTATTACTCTTCTTCTCGTTTGAATAATCAGGGTAATAATAGTTTTGCTTTCTTGAAAGATCTTGTTTATAGTCAAAGTAGAATGACTGATAGCATTACTAAAAAGTTAAATGCTCATGACAAGATGTTGGAAAACATAAATGCTAAATTGGATAAATTTTCTTCTGTCTTAAAGAATCAACTTAGTTTCAATAAGATGATAGAAACCCAATTAGCTCAAATTGTTGCTGCTATCCCATCTATGAAAAAGATAGAATTCCTGGCAAACCTAAGGGAACAATGGAAATAGCCAACTTTGTTACTGCAAAGTATGGCTATGCTTTAAGTTCTTGGGGTTCCTATTTACTAGATTCCCCATTTATCATTAAGAAAGGTGATCCCTGTATCCCCATGATTACCTGCTCCATTGGAACTCATACCTTCCATAATGCTCTGTGTGATCTAGGCTCTAGTGTTAACATAATGTCAAAAGCAACATACGACAAATTGTTTTACACTACCTTAGCACCAACTTTAGTTTACTTACAATTGGCTGATCAATCCACCCGTTATCTCGAGGGAGTAGCCACTGATTTATTAGTTAAAGTTAGGAGTGCCTATGTACCTACTGATTTTATGATCCTAGACATGGGCCAAGGATACACTTTTAATCCTTGGTTGTCCTTTCCTTAACACTGCAAATGCTTGCATATATGTGGCTTCTAGGCAAATCCAATTCCACTTTGCTAGAAGAAAAGAAATATTTGTTTTTGCCTCTAGACAACCCCTCTTTGATGAGAAACAGGAAAAGAAGAAGCATCCGAAGAGAATCAAGATGAAGAAACCAAAGCCGATTAAAGAACCGAAGAAGGCTGTTGTTTACACCAAAATTTGGAAGAAGAATTGTAGGAACTCGAAAGCTCCCAAGATCATGTCGATTGCATGAAGGTCGGTATCAGCTGATTCGAATGCAGCACTAGAATCGGCTCTCTTCAGATAGCGCCAGCAGATAACGACAGAAGCTACGACCGGCGCCGAAAAAAACATGTTGGACTCTACAAAAAGGGAAAGATTAGGGTCCAAGTTATCTTAAATTAGGAATGTTTTCTCTTAGGCCAAAAATTGTGATGAGTCGTGCTTAAGTAGGATTCATGCGTAGGTTCCGGGTATAAATATTGGACCCCGGCTATTCTAAAGGACACACAATCAATCAAATACAAGATACTTACTTTTTTTTGGCTCAGACCACCCCTTAGGAGTAGAGCAGAGTAGATCTCGATGAGTTCTTCAGCGAACAGGGCTGCATTGGTTCGGTCGACCTCCGGCTTGTCTGTAAGTACCGTCATGGCTAATACTTCTGTTCGTACGGCTGCATCGATCCAGTTGACCTCCACTGTGACTCTGGTATAAGCTAGTTATCGACTCTTGTTTAGTTCAAGTAAGGCTGCATCGATCTGGTCGACCTCCACTGCTCGAACTAGATTAAGGTCAAGTTATCGGCTCTATTTAAGGGTAGTGTCCTTCGATAGATTTATTAAGTTACCGATATTGCTTATTACTTTCATTATTTATTTAATTACAGCAATATCACTTTGCCCGATTGGGATTGATCTAGATCGGCCTTATATCATGTTTAACCCATCATTTATTAAATCTAAATTGATCTAATCTGCACCTTAAACGATGAGTTATGTTTTATCGGCTATTTTATATCAATCTTGATCGTGCATAGTGTGTGGTTAAGGCTTGTTTGGTCTTGAATAGATCTATTGGCTAACGAAAACCGTTCCATGGCCCGTTATCACGGCCTATGTGATTCTGCCTCACACCCCACCATTAGCACCGTGGAGTGAGAATCGTTATTTGGTAGATCTGTTCCTGATAAGGCATGACCTTAATTATGCGCTATGCCTAAATCGGCTATTTTAGCCGATATCTAGTGCTTTCACATATGCAGTTTACGTCGTGAGACCATTGAAGTAAAGATAGGTTGAAAGATGTGTTAACCCCATGATCTTATTATTGTATTATGACCTGCATGATTCTGCCTCATGCCCGACTGATATTAGTAATAAGTTAGTGTCATTGAATTTATTGCTATTTCTATGGCCTGCATGATTCTGCCTCATGCCCCACTGGTCATAGCGGTAGATGAGATCTAATATGTTCATAGATTTATCTCTATTAAATAGTTAAATGATGATGGGCTGAATTTTCATATAAAAAAGGGATTCAGTTACTTGCAGTCATTGGCTTAGCATAAATTAATTAGTGTTGACATCCTATTGCTATTGACTAATATTTGTCTAAATAACAATATTCATCCTAAATGATAACCGATTTTTCTTCAATAACTCCATGAGCTTTAACTGATTTATTATTATGAGTATGCTGGAATCGACTATTTAGTCGATCTCCTTCCACATCGGCTCTCAGAGCCGCACATTCGGGACTGTCTGGCAACACCGGCACGTTTCGCCTTAAATTACTAATTAGCTTTCTCTCCTTGTCAATTGTAGGGTCAAATTGATTGGCACGTCTCAGGAGGAGTGCGCAGGATCGATAATCCCTGCGTTGAAGCTAGGTGGATCTCCAGCTCCATCGAGCGGACCCTTCCGGCTTGCTTGTGTGCCTTGGCATGAGACGAAAATTTCATGCCTACACCTATCAAAAAAAGAAGAATAGAAAGAGATGGTGTAAAAAGAAAGATCCTTCCTCAAACTCATCATCCCCCGACCCTGATCCTGACAAGGCCTCTGTGGTGGAACAAGAGGAAACGCCTCTGCCCAAGGACGAATGACCTTGAGCCCGACATGAAGGTAAGTTTTCTATTCCTTGCATTCATTTACCGCATTTCATTAATTGCATCACATTTGAATTTCCAATAAAGTTGCTTTACATTGCATGATAGGTTAGTTGCACTTAGCTACTCTATGTTAATAAATAAAGTTTGTAGTAGCTAATGCTTGATAGGATAGATATGCATTAAAGCAACACATATAAAAAATATTTAATATTAATGAATAAAATCCAGTAGCATCCCTGTTGAATAAGTTATCTAGTAGTTATAGGTTTAGTTAGTTATTTATTTGCATTCTAGTAGTATTAGTTAGTCAATAAAGAAAAGAATCCAAAGAGCTGCCAAAAGACATTCCAACCTATGCAAAAGGCAAGCTTGGGGGATACATCTCTCCTTGCTCAGGTATGAAAATCTTAAACCCTCTCTTTACATTCATGTTTGTTTTATGTTTCAATATTCATGATCATAGAATGTAGAGAGGAGTGCCTTTAATTTATTTTGAGAGAAACTCTACTCTAATAAAATGATGATAAAATTGGAGATGATGAATAGTTGCTCTATAATACTTTGCAAAAGCTTGTCATACGACCTTATACTTCTTAAGTTTTGAGCATGATAAACTTAGAGTTCATCTTAAGTTGAATGCTTTCGTGGGTTGCAAATGCTAGAACCAAGAATAGGCTTTTGTGAGATGTGTTGTAGTCATGATTAAAGTAAATCTTTGAACCTATATGAGGAATAGTAAAGACAACCTGGAGTCTTGTTTTGCAAAATGCTAAAACTCACTTGCTAGAAGTTCCTCAATGGTGATAAATTCCTACCATAGCCAAATATTTACTTACACATTCATACATGATAAAGCCACCATAAACGTTGCTTGTTTGTTTTGAGTTTTTCAAGCCTTGTTGATCTGAGTAGAGAAACGTTTCATGCCTTTTGATCAAGATCATGAACACCCACACATGTATGCTATTCCTACACTGGGGATACACAACCACATTCCATTTGTTATTGCTCTATGAGAATCAAAGTTACCTCTCTAGCTATCTTACATCAAAAGAGAGACATGGGCTACAGAAGAAAAAAAAAGTAAAAGAGAATAAAAGAGCAAAAAGCTCTAGTGTTCAAAAAAAGAAAGAGAGTGAGAAAAACAAAGTAGCCATGCCCTCTCAAAAGAAGCTAGAGAAGGGAAACTTCTCAAAGGAGTACCACTTCCACCAAATATGTCACACACATGCACATCTTGATCAATTTGTATGATTTATTGCTCCTTGTGATCCAAGTGTTTGACTTAGCAATAGATTCAATTCAAGTAAGCTATGCTTTTACTCCTACCTTGAGCTCCACATAAGCTTTAGGATAGAAATTAAGGCTAACATTCATGGCCTTGGTGAGGATTTCAAACACCATTGAGTGACTTGAGTATAGAATTTGAGGAACTTAGGCAAGTTTTCTTTCAAAATCATTTGAAAACCTCCAGAAAGTTTGAGCTAAACCAAAGTAGGCAAAAAGTATCTATCTAGCTACACTATCTTGCACTTGCTTGTATCAAGGTGAAAGCTATAAGTCCCACATAGCTAAGACCGATGGTGAAATTTCTAAGCGCTAACATGTTCAATTCAAGAGATAGTATTTGTTTTTATATGAGTTTTTGCAAGGCGTTAAATTGTACGCAACTCCTGATCCAACAATTTATCCTATGCTAAATCGCATCTTTGCTGAGGACAACAAAGGGGTAGCTTGTGGGAGCTTGTTGACGGTCACTAACACCCATTTTTACCATCAACATTCCACCCAAAAGTATGAAAAATCATCATCACATGTGAAAATTTATGTTTAAATTTCACCTAGTTCCACTTGTATTTGGAGAATTATTTGTATGCAGGAAATATGACAAATTTTGGCCAAAATGGTGACAAACATGGACCATAGGAGCAAGTGGACGTGGCAGGGCCAACTAGGCCCATTGGGCAGTGCCGCCCGGCCCCACCTAATGCTCACTTGGCACCTTGCCACGTCAGCGATCCGTGGGAGCTCCACCTTAGCCAATTAGAAGCGTTGATCCAAGTCGGTTTGATCAATGGTCACGATGAAGAGGCCATGGATCCATGGGCCCATTGTCATAGGCTTGGAGCTTCACCAACCAATTTCCATCTGAGTTTCACCACGTGTTGTCTAAATAACCACCATTGTGAGCCAACCAACGCCGTAGGATCAAGAGGCGGTGGAATAGAGGGCTGAGCGATGCCCTCCCTAGGCTGCCCGGTGCCCAAGCCACCTCCACCAACCTCTTGGCTACCTACAAGTACCCCCATGCCTCCCTACACTATAAATAGGGGGTGTGGAGCTCGGTGGAAGATGTCCCATTCAATTCTAGTCATTTCCAAGCTCTCCAAGCTTCTCTAGCCTAGCTTTAGCTATAGAGTAGTAGTCTAGTAGTGGAGTAGAGCAAGAGCGGACCTTCTCAGAGTTTAGAAGAGTCTTCTAGGTCTGGTATAGCTCCTTTGTAATTCTTTCATTTCTGCATTACTTTATTCAGTTTTTATTTCAATACTTTATTCTAGTATTGCTTGCTTTACTTTAAGTACTTAGTCATTAGTGTTCATCATTAGTGAGCTTAGGTGCTTGTTGTTTAGCATTAGTAGCATAGGTTATATTATTATTAGTAGTCTTTCATTAGTACCGGTTCCACCATCTGGTTAGGGTTCCACCATCTGGTGGCAAGTGGTGACTGCCTTGTCCATCTTTTGTATTCTCCTATGATAGGTCTAGTTATTAAATCATAGGGCTCATGGCAGACCTTGTCTATTTAACTCTCCTAGTTGGTAGGCGGGCTGTGCCCCGAAGTACTATCACATTTCTCCTAGTAATTTATTTACCCTTAGTTACTAGAAAGATAAATCGCTCGCTCTCCCAGCTAGCTATCTTTGGTTAGCTTGTTAATAGTAGTTAGTTTAGGTAGTTTACATTGATCCTTTCCTATCATCCACCTACCTAGGATCAACTTAGAACCTACCTTTAGCAAATCCTAGTTATGTATAGATTCTAGCCTTCCGCCTTCCTGTGGGATAAATTATATAATCGACACTCGGTTCTCACCGAGCGAAGTGCTACGCAATAGTTCTGTGTGCTTGCGGAATCCTCCAATAGACGTTAAGAAATATCAACACTCCCATCATGGGGGGCTATTTATACACGCCCATAGGCTTTTTGTGGGACAAAAATGCCCCTTCACCTACTACATATTAGAAGAATACTCCTTGATGCTCGGGGCCTGCTCGCCAATCAGAGTCCCCACCGATCCCTGGCACCACCGATCTACTAGAGACGACCGGCGCTGCCTCATGTCTCCTCTCGACTGACCAGGCGGTCCCTGCCGGGTAGAGGCTGTCGGCTCCACGTGGGTGGCGGACTCTGTCTGGGGCGTAACCTACAAATTGGTTAGATGGATTGCATACGACTATTCGGCTGTGTGAATAGTTCAAACCATTTCAACGATCGATCGCACCCGACTGGGCCGAGCCACCCCTTCGTCAAGGCAAATAGCTCGTTCCATGCCCTCGGCTGGGCACGATCACTCGGACCAGGCCTCCCCTTTCGTCATAGCGAACGGGTCTTGCCCTGCTCGGTGGTGTCGCCGCTCCATTCGCCTAAGCGAAAAGACCGAATCGGTTGCGAGCCATGGGTGGTATTGTGATAAGGCACATCCACTTCCATTTTCGCCCCTCTATTCATGTTTTCCGTCATTTTGCCTGAATGAAATATCGAACGCGTCTTTGCTCTCAAACATGGGGCGGCATCTGGGACCTAATAGGGGTGCTTAAAGGCTAGATCTGCCCCCAACATTAGCCACTCGGCATCGCATGGAGCGGCTTTCGATCTTTGTGCAGACACCTTTCACCGTTATCAGAGCATTGCACTATGGGGTCCAGGCGCCGTCCCCGGCAAGGGTGGAGATTCGTGGCGGTGTTTGCATCGAAGTGGTTTTTTTGGCGGTTACTGTTTCTCAAAATTAGAACCATCATGGAGGTTATGCGATCTATGGCGTCAGTTCTCGGGTGTCATGCCGCACGTGGCGAGTGCCTATTTAAACCCCCACCCATGCTGGGAGGAATCCTGTGCTCTCATCTTTCCTCGGGCCCTCGTTTAGGAAGCAAATTTTGCTTTCGCTTTTTGCCTTTTCGCTCAAGCCGTGTGCTGATTCGCTCGTCCTCGCCCGAGCTCCACTATTCGCAAGGTTCTTTCGTAGGTTTGTCTTCGCTTTGTTTTATTCGCTTTTCTACTTATCGTGTCTTTGTACAGTTTTATTGTTTTAGCTCTTTTCGCTTCTTTACTATTTTTTGGTTTTTGTATGTAAGTCACTTGGATAGATGTCGAGTGAATCATTGTCTGGCAACATCTCGCCTGCTAGGGGCTCGTCTGATAGTTCTAGCTCAGAATCTCGCACCCATTCTTAGAGCGCATCTGATCAATCCATGACTGGCTCGCCGAATGCTCGAGGTGACAGGTTGGCACTGGAAAGTCCTATTATGGGTGGCTTAGGGCCTTCACACACTGATGTTGTTGAAGAGGGTGATTCAGATGTTAAAATTGTGGAAGAAGGTGAAGAGGGCAAACCCCCAAACCTGGTGGCAACCGCCACCGCGGGGCAACCTATTTTGACTCCGGTGACCTATCGGATAGGGCGTTCGCTCGTCACTAAATCAGAGCTCGATAAGTATGTTGAATAGGGGCGGTTGAAGTCCACGCTTAGCGGTTTGTGCCGTGCTTCGGGCCGAGAGGAGGTGCCGCACCCAGAGCCTTATGAAGCAGTCATGTTTTGTGATTTTTTTGAAGCGAGATTACAGTTTCCTTGCGAGGATTTTGTTGGCGAAGTGCTGCAGCATTTTAACCTACAAATTCACCACCTAACTCCAAACGTTTTTGCTCGGCTGGGCATGTATGCCATGGTGATGAAGATGTCTGGGAGCGCTTTAAGCATGAACACCTTCGCTCGCTATTACGAGACCCATTTGCACAAGAAGGTTGTGAAGGATATTCAGAGCAAGGTCGAAATGGTGGCCCATTATAGTTTGTATAACTTTGTTCTGAAGAAAACCAGGGGCACTGTGTTGATAGTACTGGCTTATCGCAACAAATGGCCGTGATGGACCGATTACTGGTTTTACCACCGTGTGTGCTCCGACGAGGATGTGACCGAGGCGATGGCGAATGACTTGCCAAAGGCGCACATTTTGGTTTCAGAGATGACGCCTACGGAGGGATATTGCCAGGCTGAGCTCTGGGCTGATGGACCAGATGATGTCATAGCCGCGGATGCTCTCACTATGACATCTCGCTTCTAGATCAGTCATGACTTGGTAGAGGAGTGGGTGGCTTGCAACAGCCCGCCTCTAAGTAGCAAGACCCGCTTATTTGAATTTGAGCGGAGGGATAGGTATGTCTACCCGAATCTCGGCGTGGAGAGGCCTGACGCCTATTCGACTAACTTTAGCTTTGTGAATTTGATAGAGCATAAGGCGGAGCTAATCATTGGATTTTATGGTAAGAAAGAGCACAAGGGCAAGTGCCAATACTTGGCTGGAAAAAGGCGCTTGAATCGCGTGTTTGATGCGATGGGCCTTTGCTATGCGGACTGTGTTGGTCCTTCGACGAGCCTTCCAGACAGGGATTTCGCTAGGGCTGGCTCGTGGGCTTCAGCAGCAAGGGCTAGTGTTTTGCCAGGGCCTCGAGAAAGATCTAGCGGTTAAGGATGAAAAGATCCAGGCCCTCGAACAGGAGCTAGAGATGGCCAAGAAGTTGGCTGAAGAGAATAAAGCCGCTCACAGGACTGTCGAGGAGCAGATGGAGAAAATGCGTCATGAATTCACGGAGTACCAGAAGCATAAACATGAAGAGAGCAATTGAGTTGTCATCGGCGCCTAGAGAGCGGCGAATGTGTATAAAGAGCTTATTGAGAGCATGGGTGAGGAGACGGATGTGCCCAAGGATGTGCCTATTGTCGACTTCATGGAATGGCTGATGAATGAGCTAGCCACCATGAGTGACTACATGACCGTTGGGCAGGAGTATGCTTCTTTCATCTCACTCCGCGCCTTTGCCCAGGCTCTAGAGGAGTACGGGTGCGAGCATCTCGAAAGTTTTGAGATCAAAGACCCTCAGTCTTACTGGAATGCCCCTAGCCGTGCTCATGACGCGGCGAAAAGATTCTTTGGTGGGTTCTGGCATCTGGGAGGCAGGTATCTCGCTCTTCTCTGGGCTACCATGACCCACGACAAGGTATGGCTCTCTTTTCAATAGGGTTCTTCATTTCATTTTGTTGTCCTTTCTGCTATGGATTGCGAAAAGATGTTCTTACGTTTTGCAACCTATTTTGTAGTCATCCGAGGAGTGTGCAGCTATCAAGGAAAAGGTGAAGAAGCACATTGCTAAGCAGAATGCTCGTGAGGGTGCTGAGCAAAAAGACATCGTCTCCCCCCAACCTTTTAGGGAGAGGGGATACGCGAAGGCATGAGTACTCAAGGTGGGCTCCTCTGCTAGCCCCTTGGCGTATCTCTAAGTCGAATAGGCACTGCCCCCCAACCTTCTGGTGGCAAAGGGATGCGAAAACGCTGACGCTCAAGAGGCTTTTGTGCCAGCTCCTTGGCGTATCGCTAGGTCGAATAGACATCGTCTCCCCAACCTTTTGGTGGTGAGGAGATGCGCTAAAATGTTGACGCTCAAGAGGCTTCTGTGCCAGCCCCTTGATGTATCGCTAAGTCAAATAGGTGCTGTCCCCCCAACCTTTTGGTGGTGAGGGGATGCGCAAAAATGCTGACGCTTGAGAGGCTTCTGTGCCAGCCCCTCGGCGTATTGTTAAATCACATAGGCATCGTCCCCCCAACCTTTTGTTTGTAAGGGGATGCGCAAAAACACTGGCGCTCGAGAGGCTTCTGTGCCAGCACCTCAGCGTATCGCTAAATCGATTAGGCACCATCCCCCTAACCTTTTAGTGGCGAGGGGATGCGTGAAAACACTAATGCTCGAGAGGCTTCTATGCCAGCCCCTCGGTGTATCACTAAGTCAAATAGGCATGTCCCCCAACCTTTTGGTGGCGAGGGGATGCGAAAATGTTGACGCTCGAGAGGCTTCTGTGCCAGCCCCTCGGCGTATCGCTAAATCAAAATGGAGCTGGTGTTGTTTCTACTTTGCAGGCCATGCTTTTATTGTTTTCGAGATGACATTTTACATTCAGTTCGGCGCTAGGTGTATTGACAGATATGTACAATCGGTATCTTTCCTTCTGCTTCTTAGCTCGCAACATCTAGCTTGTTTGGATGATTCGCCAGAGCGAATCAGCACTATTGTTAGGCGAATTAGCTAAATTGTTGCACAACGCTATGGTGTTGTGCTTACCAATGCAGAGCTGCTACAAGAATCTAGTCTCGTGGATGCATGTGGCTCCATGGTGTGGTTTCACCGGATGGGGGGATGTTACGTTTTTTCTTGCAACATCCCTCCATGCTTGCTTGTCGCAGTGACACGGTCACATCCTGTTGCCTCATCTTTCATTTCTATGCCCGGCAAATACTGGGCGCATGCTCCTTTTGGATAGTATGTGGTATGATCTTTACGTGTTTTCACGCAACATCTAGATTTCACCACTGGTTGCCTTATGCTTGTACAACCTTTTGTCCCATCCCTGGGACTTTGCTCTTTCGGCGATTGCCAAAACCCCTAACACTCTCTCAATCCCACTCATTGCGCTTATGCGCGAGGACTCTTCACACACTATCACAGCCGATCTGAGTGGCATGGGGTGGCTATCCTAATGCTTTAGCGCTAGACTGAGACTTGTTTTGGTGTCTTGGGGAACCCTGGGCATCTTATTTATAGGGTTTGTGACATTTTTAGGCTTGTTTCTGGGTTGCTAAGTTCCGTGACATTTTGCACAAGCGCAAAACGGTGCAACCTCACTTGTGCTATCGCCGTCGATATTCAGAACCTGCCGAAGTCAGGTTTTGTTTTGATGTCTAACATTTTAGACCTTGCGTGGGGGAAGTTAGAATTGAATTAATGGGGTACAAAGGATCGCCTCATTAAAAAACCTCACACTTTTCGCAATGGCTTCCCCTATGAGGAAAAAGAGTGCGGATCCCCTTTTTGAAGTTTACAAAAATAGCTAAATGAAAATTATGACCCTTTGAGGGTGGAGATGTCATTGGTAGAAATGGCGCAGATTGTCCGCATTCCATGTGTGTCTCATTTCAACCCCTTCTTCGTTGAGCAGCCTATAAACTCCTGGCTTGACCATGCTTGCTACCACGAATGGCCCGTACCACTGGGATTGTAGCTTGCCTTGCTTGTCGGGATGACGAATTAGCACCATGTCCCCTAGGTTGATGTTCTTTCACAAAATTTTCTTGTCTCTCTAGGTCTTTGTTTCTTCATGATATTTGTAGAGGTTGGACGTGGCTTGCAACCTGGCGTTTTGTACGGCCTCAAGTTCAACATATCACTTTATTGGGGGTGGTTGCTACAATCTCGGTGCGGATAGAGCCTAACTTGAGCTCCTCTGGTGTGATTGCTTCTTCACCATACAAGAGGCAGAAGGGGGTGAACCTAGTTGTTCGAGTGCACGAGATGATGTGACTCCAGACAGAAGTGATCAGTTCCTGTGCCCATTTCCCTTTTAGAGAATCAAACAATGATTTAGATATTGCGTTGAAAATCAGACCGTTTGCTGTTTCGATTGCTCCGCTGCTTTATGGGTGATTAACAGAGGCGAACGCTAGTTTGATTCCTAGCTCACTGTAGAAATTTCTAAATTCCATGCAGTCGAATTGCTTCCCATTGTCGACTATTATGTAAGACGGTACTTCAAAGCGGTAGATTATCCTTTGCCACACAAAGCTGATTAGGGTGCCCGACGTGATCTTTGCTAGTGCCTTGCCTCGATCCACTTTGTGAAGTATTCTAGGGCTACTGCAGCGAAACATAAATTCCCGGGTGCTATTGGCAATGGCCCTACTATGTCGACCCCATCTCTGTAATGGCCATGTCGGAAAAATTGACTTGGTTGGGTTAGCTAGAGCTTTTTGCTTTTGGGTGAACATCTGGTAGCCCTCGTAGCTGTGGAGTAGCTCCTTTGCATCTTCCGCTGCTGTTGGCCAATAGAATCCTTGCCTCATCGCTCTATGGGCGATTTCATGCGGTCCCCTATGGGCCCCGCACATTCCAGCGTGCATTTC
Source organism: Miscanthus floridulus (assembly GCF_019320115.1). Taxonomy (NCBI): domain Eukaryota; kingdom Viridiplantae; phylum Streptophyta; class Magnoliopsida; order Poales; family Poaceae; genus Miscanthus; species Miscanthus floridulus. Next base: position 62,490,460 of record NC_089587.1, on the reverse strand, counting down.
GCTTAGGAATTGGAATCCCTGCTCTTTGCTTATGCATTTCAACAATGGTGCCAGGATTCTGCTTTTGTACAACTCTCCTGCTTTGATAGAGTACTGTTTCATTCTGGAGTTCATTCTATTTGTTTCGTGTTTGCTCTGCGGCTCATAGGTTTCGCTGAGGTATGCGAAAATGGGTGATCTCTGGCCCTCGCTTGTGATAGCATGTATGCTGCAAAGGTCTTTCTTCCTTTTCTTGTATGGCTTTGACTGACAGCTCTTGATAGAATACATCTGCTGGTAACGACGCTCTTTGTGCGGCTGCTTTCGCTAGTTCATCTGCCTTGACATTCTCGCTTCTTGGAATGTGACGAAAGGAGAATCTGGCAAAATGTTTTTCCATCCTCCTTACTACTGCCAAGTACTTGATCAACTTAGGTTCTTTCGCGGTGAACTCTTTCTCGACATGTCCCACTGAGAGTCTGATCTAACTATGCATCTCTGAACTCCTAGGGCTCTAAGCTTTCGCAAACCTAGGAGCACCACCTCGTATTTGGCTATGTTGTTTGTTGTGAGGAACTCTAACCTGGCCACATACTATAGCTTTGGACCTTTCGATGGTGTTAGTATCACTGCTATACCCACGCTAGCAAAACCCCAAGCGTCATCGCAGTGCACGGTCCAAGTTGTCGCTTTGGATTGTAAGGTGGTGTCGAAAACCGCTGGGGTCCAATCCGCGATGAAGTCAGTGAGCACTTGCGACTTGATTGCTGATCTGTGTTCGAAGTCGACCACAAACTCGTTTAATTCAGTGGCCCATTTTCCTATTCTTCTAATGGCTTCTCTATTGTGAAACATTGCTTCCAGTGGTTGTGCTGAGACCACTTTGATGCGATGAGCTTGGAAATAATGCTTGAGCTTCCTTGATGCCAAAACCACTTTGTATGCTATTTTCTCTAGTTTGGAATAGTTAAGCTTTTCTCCTGATGGAGCCTCTGATATGAAATATATTGGGAACCGCTTCATCTTGTTTTCGTGCTCCTTCTCTTTGACTAACACTGCATTGACAGTTGTTGGTGATGCTACAAAATATAACAACAATGTTGCTGATGGCAAAGGCTTAGATAATGTTGTTAGTTTGGTCAAGTATGTTTTAAGCTCATCGAAAGCTTGCTGCTGCTCAGGGCCCCATTCAAAATGATATGAGCTTCGAAGTGTTCTGAAAAAGGGTAAGCCTTTTCTGCTAATCTCGTGATGAATCTATTTAGAGCTGCTAGCCTGCCAGTTAGCTTCTGCACTTCTTTTTTTATTGTTGGGAGGCTTCATATTTACTATCGCTGCTATTTTCTCAGGATTTGCTTCGATGCCTCTCGCTGACACTAGACAACCGAGCAACTTGCCTTTCTTGACGCTGAATATACATTTGTCTGGGTTCAACTTGAGGCCACTCTTTCTTAGGTTCTTGAATGTTTCTTGGAGATCTTGAATATGAGTCTCCTTCTTGTCGCTCTTGACGATAATGTCATCAACGTGTGCTACTAGGTTTTTACCTTTCTGTTTGTCAAAGACTCCGTCGGTCATTCTAGAAAAGGTGGGGCCTGCATTTCGTAGTCCCTCGGGCATGCGCTGGTAACAATAAGTTCCTCCTAGAGTGAGGAAGCTTGTTCTCTCTTCTTCATTCAGGTTCAACCAGATTTGGTGATACCCTGAGAAGCAATCTAATAGACTCATTACTTCGCACCTAGCGGGGATGTCGATCAACTTGTTAGTTCTTGGGAGAGGATATGGATCTTTTGGGCAACACTTGTTCAGATCAGTGAAATCTACACACATTCGCCATTTTATGTTCTTCTTTCTGACCATTACAACATTAGCTAGCCATTCAGGGTACTATACCGGTCTGATGACACCAACATCGAGTAGCCTTTGCACTTCGGCTTTTGTCGCTTCTGGTCTTTCTATGGACATTTTCCTTAATTTCTACTTCTGTAGTTTTGCTCCTTTTGCGACATTCAAGTTGTGCTGCGCCAGTTCATGACTGAGACCCCGCAAGTCATCTGTGGACCAGGTGAATACATCCTGATTCTCATGAAGGAAAGCCACTAGACTGTTCTTTTCGTCTTCTGCGAGGTCAGAGCCCACGTGTACGCACTTTTCAGGTACTAGGGCAGACAAGGGTGTTTTTAGGGTGTCTTTGGCTGCCTCTGCCCTTAGCTCTGCTGTCTTTTTTCTATCTGCTTCTTTGTTAAATGACTTCTTCACTACTTCATTTATGAGGCTATAACCAGGGATCGGTTTGCCTTCTATTCGCCTTGAGGCGGCTTGATCTTCGTGCACCATGATTATCCCAAATGGGGAGGGCATCTTTATGCACAAGTAGCTTTGTTTTATCACCATTTCGAACTTGCTGAGGACTCCTCTGTCGAAGATGGTGGTGTATGGGTAATCCATGTTGACTATGTTGAAGGTTATCATTTCTATGCAGACCTTCTCACCTTTTGCAAAAGAGACCGAGATTCCCTTTTTCCTAAGGCATCTATCTTTTCCTACCAAAACTGAACAATGAATTGCTGGTTGGTTCCAGTGTTCTCCTAACGAGGTTCATCTGCTTGAAAGGTTTGATGAAAAGAATATCGGTGAAGCTCCCATTATCTATGAGCATGTTGTGTACTGTGAATCCAGCTATGTTTGCTGTCGCTACAAAAGCGTCTTTGTGTGGAAAATCTCACACTTGGAAGTCATTTTCATCGAAGGTGATTGGTACCATGGACCAGGCTGACCTATTGAGCGGTACCCTTGGCGAGATGGTGTGTACTCTTCTTTCATAGTCTCTTCTTGCTCTCTTGTTTTCATATTCTTGGTTCGACCCGACCGTGATCGCGAAAATGTGGCCTTGGGACGGTAAGATGTTGTTTACAACCTGGTGCTCCTAGGCACCTTCTTGCTTTGTGGTCTAAGGTTGGCTTGATTGTTGCTGTTCTTGCTGAACTAGCAAGGACACAACCGCTGAATGCCCTAGATATTATGTGAAATGCTGATACATCAGAAATGCCGGTTGCTGCCAGATGTATGGATTCTGGTTATGCCCATGCGAAAAGCTAGGGTACTGGAGGGCACTGGTACTTGTCATCATGTAGGGACCAGTGTAACCCTGATTGTTTACCATTTCGCGGTTAGTGCTGTGGAACACATGATTGAACGTTTCGCCGCTTTTGGCGGCCTCGTCTTTCTCTTTGAGCTCTCTGGCCATTTTGTTGTATTAGCAATCTTTTGTGAAATGACCAGCATTTTCGTCGCACATGGCACAATAGGGTATCCTTTGGCTTCTTCCCCTTCCTCTGCATTCGCGTCCACCATGGGGACCTCGTCCCCCTTGCCCACCACGTGGAGCTTGATCGACACTCCGATGCTGGTGGTTTGGGGGCGGTCAAGGGAAACTTTGCTCTGCTAGATTTCTGGTAAATTGTTGATCATGAGAAATGGTCTCATGTTTCACTGCCCTGGGGTTGGTGGTGGTCTAGGGGCTCTTCCTGGTTGCCTCCACAAGTTACGTGTTGCCTTTCGCTTTTTGAGGTTGTCGTCTGACCTGGCGTACTGCCTCATTACCTCGAACAATTCTTTGATAGATGTGGGGTAATTCCAGGTGAAATGTGCGGCACACTAGCCAATGGCTAACCCATTGACTACTGCTGCTATCACCATTTCCTCTAGTGCATTTGACACTTGTGCTTTGATTTGGATAAGTCTCTCTAAGTAATCGGATAGGGACTCATCATCTCACTGTATATAGTTGAGTAGGTCCCTTGTGGTTTTTGTTCCTGGGTGATATCCCTAGAAAGTGGATAAGAGTTCTGCTTTGATGTGGCTCCATGAATGGATAGAAAGGGGCTTCAATGATGTGTACCAATCATGGGCGATATCTTCGAGCACCATGATTATAGACTTGGCGAGAGTCTGCGCATCTCCTCCAGCTAAGGCGACGACTGTTTCATAGCCCGCAATGAATTTTCTTAGGTTTGTCTTTTCGTTGAAAACTAGGATGCATGGCTTGTAGCCCAGGGGGCATAGGTGCAACTAAAGCTCCTTCGACAAAGGCAAGGTGGCATCGAATGCTTCTTCATCTTCATCTTCATCTAACAGGATAGGGTCTGGTATTATGTTTCTTCCTCGACCGGCGCCACCGCTAGCTACCGCTCCATGTAGATCCTAGATTTTGTGTTCAGCCTTTCTCTCTCGATCTCTGCTTGCCTAATTGCCCACTGTGTTTGCTCTGCTCTGTTTCATGCTGCGGCCTGCCTCAGCAGCTACTCCTTTTTGTGCTGCAGCTTGAGTATATCTTGCTGGTACTGGTCTAACTTCTTCAAATCTCTTGCCTGTTCGGTGATTTCTCCATCTTCATCTTCTTCTGTTACTTCATTTCCATCTTGATCGACCTAGACTTCCTGAACCACTCCTTCGAGCATTTCCTTCTGCCCGAGAGGAGGTGTCGTGCTATCTTGTACCACTGGTGGGGCTATAGCCATAACACTCTAGGTGTTAGGCTTGCATAATTGCACATGCATTTGCATGATCATAAGCATCATGCATTCATATATGAGCATTTACATGTGAAACATACAATTGAAACATGCCTTGTTATTCTATGTTTCCAATATGTGTATGATTATGATTATGTGTGATTAAGTGCAAGTGGTTGATGTTGATCACTAAGACACCTTAAACATGCTTAGAATATCACATGGAACAACTTTGGTATTCATGACTAAGGCAAGTTTGGTCTCTAAGTCATAGCTAGTGTAAATCATCAATTTCAAGTTGCATGTTTGACTGGAGTTGAACGTCACTTTAGAAACTTTGCATGGATGTGCACCCTAAAACAAAGTTGTAGAACTCAATTAGCGTAACAACTTTTATTTTTGGCTCATAGGCTAATTCAGCTCCTAACATGCTTGGAGTTGGCTGACAAAATCAATGCAGTGCTATTTGAAAACTTGAAAAAAAATTCTAAGTCTTGCACAGATTTTTAGATTTCATGAAGGAGACTTTGGTGCCTTATAGTTTGAAAAATGTGGCGATATAGACTAAGTTGGTATTGACAATGTTGGAGTACTCACTTAGCTCTATCACATAGTGCAACTAGTTGATCATGAAGTGTCATGGTTTAGGAATTAGATGGGGGTGAATATGCACTGTCAGACAACTGATGGTGGCCTAATGGCCATCTCGGCCTGGCCATCGTGGCCGACCTGGCGCTGGTCGCGCGCACCATGTGGTGTCCATACGCCAGTGTCGGGCCCACCGATCAGGCCAGAGGAGCAACAAAGCCACCATGATGCGCTGCTGCCCTCGTTCGCTTCATCCGCATCGCCTCGCTGCCGCTCGTGAGCCACAGTGGCTTCACCACCGTCGCCTTAAGCTTTGCCACCGCCTAGCATCCTCGCCACTGCACCATTGCTACCTTCAGCTAGCCAATAGCTTCGCTGTCTTCCTCTCTACCTCCTTGACTTAGTTGCAAGTCCAGGCAAGCCACGGTGAGGGTGAATTTGCCGTTATTGTCCTCACTGGAGTCACTATCACCATGGTTGCCATCGTGGCGAGCTCACTGCTGCTCGGCTCCCTTGCTCCTCCTCCTTTCCTCTTCACATTAGCACTAGCTCTAGGTGTAACCTAGCCTTGGGGGTGACCCTACGTCGAACCATAGTCTCGCCTGAGCTGTAAACAATGGCTAACATCGCCGCGCTCTCGCCGCCACACTGTCGTGCACGTGGACGAACCCATTGGCGTGTCCAACCAAACCCTAGGTAGCCTTGGTAGGTCCATGTGGTCACCACGGAACCCTAGCACCCCTCGCAGGGCCTTGCCGTGTCTGGAGACGACCGGCGCACTTCCATGCAGCGCCGCTGTGCCACCATGGCCGATGATGAGCCCTTTTCGGTGCATCTACGCTTCAACCTTCTACACCAATCGATGCGGGAAGATGAGAGGATCACGATGGTGGGGTTGGTTTCGCCGAAAAGCTCACCGTCGGTGAGCTAGCGCCGGTCAAACCTCCTCCCCTATTCCTGTTTGGCTGACGGGTGGGCCCGTTGACCTCTGGCCCCCCATGTCAGCGACTTAGGTTTAGGTTTTAATTGTAATTCTTTTCAAGAATGTTGTTTGAACTTTGGAAAAATCATATCAATTCATAGAAAAATTAGAAAAATGTGAATGAGGACATTTTGGAATCCTTGTGAGTAGATCTACCTGATAGTGTAATATATGATAGTGTAAAGTGGAAATTTTTCATTGTTTTTATTTATTTCTTTTATTTAGGGTTTTTCTAAGGGAAATTCATAACCCAGGCTGTAGTGCTCCTTTCAATTTGAAAATTTTATGGGAGACTATTCTGGAGTTATAAATACTATTTGTAGAAATCTCATGTTTTTTGGGGTGTTGTATGTTGAGTTAGTGATTTGTTTTGATTAAATGCTATCTTCTTAGGGAATTTATTGTGCTCAAAGTATGTAAGATACAAAATATGAAATTTGTTTCTTGACCCTTTTCACTAAGATTTCCTATTTATGTTATTATTAACCCTGCTAACTTGTCATTTTTGCATAGGATGTTCTACTTGTTCAAATGCTATGAAATTTATACAAAATCCTACTGTGGATGTGTATAAGCTACTATAATTTTTGTGGAATTTATTGTACACTTGTGCTATATGTTTATTATTTTACCTAATTATCTAAATAAATTAATAAAGGCCTGAAAAGAATTTATTTAAGAATGACCACTATATTTTCTAGTACTCATTTGATGTATGTTAACTATTGATAACATTGGTTGTGCTCAAAGTACCATTCTTGTATGTAGTGAAATATTATTTTCCCTAAAATACACTTATAGTGACTTTTCTTGATAGATTCTAGAGCTAAGCAAATTACATGGTGAAGATGATGTTTGTTATGAATCTTGTCTATAACAAAGTTGTAGATAACTCACTTATCTAGCTCATGTTAAATGTTCATGGCATTTGGCCAAATCGTTTGTGAGTTATGACTGTTCAAATTTGGTCTTTAGAACTAGTTGTTCTCTGGAATTTCTGGATTAGATTTGAGAAATGTGACTGTTTGACCCTATTAACTTGGGAATCATGTGGAGATGATCAAATATGAATTCTATCTAACTTCATAATCTTTCCATATTGTCTTGTTGCATGTCTTTTGGGTTAGTACAACTCTAGTTATGAATTAAACTAGCAGCTGCTGTCTGTAGCCCTAAATCTGTTGAATGCAGTGAATGACTTGATTGCTTTATATGAGTTGATATGATGATTTAGATGCTTAGGTTGATTAAGATAAGTTGTTGGTTGCATGTGCTAGACCTCTTACTGAAGATGAACAACTTTACCTTAGGTTGTTAGAGCTTGGTGAGTGTGTAGTTCTTATTTTCAAGAAGAGATATGCACCTACTCAGTAAAATAAATATTAATGTTGTATCATCATGTTATTCATGTGTCCATGTATACATGGCTATACATGTCATCATCACCTTCCATCTCTTTTGCATTCATGACTCTCATGCTGCGCATATGCATGCAATAGGTGTTCCGGAGGGAGTCACTCTTCTGGAATTCGAACAAGGACTTTTGGAGGAGCAGCAGCAAGTTCAGGAGCAGGAGGTGCAGGCCCCAGAAGGAGGAGTCAACGAAGCAGAACTGCTTGAGTGCCCAGATCACCAACCTTCCTCTTTTTTGAAAGGTAAGGCCTGGAGCATTCTAAGTCTCCTATGTGTTAAAAATGTCACTTTGAGTATCTTTATATGTTTGATGCATTAAGTTCTAGGAGTTGGATGCAAACACGTGTTGCATATCTATCTATTTCTTGTCTAGTAAATGTACCCTGAATCCTATTTAGGTCCAGGAGCAAATCAATGCTTAGCCATGCTTAGATCGGTAAAGTCAGGTGATTTCCTGTCACCTGCAAGATAGGATGATATCTGGTCATGGTTGGCTATATTTGCTATTGTGAAAATAACCTTGTGTTAATAATGAATGGAGACTGGGCGGGTGTCGATAGAGAAGCAACAAGACATGGAGGTCTTGGGTGTGGATCTATCCCCGTCTGTGTCGGTTAAGGACCAATTCGTTGTACGTTCTCATGTCATGTTGAACGCATGCCTATCACTTAGTTGGCTGAATAACTCATTCTGACTATGAAGCTGAGTAGCTCAACTCAGGTCGGAAGCTAGGAAGTGAAAGTGTGCACTCTAGTGGTAGTAAAGATGTGCGGGGAGCCATTGGCGTAAGTCCAAGGGTAGATTGACGTCCTGGCAGAGTGGACTCCCTGAGAGTGCGGCGCTGCTCGAGCCCATGAATTTAGTTCCTGAGCTATACCAAAGGTGACCTGAGGCGACCCTAATTAGGTTGCTTGGGTGTGTGTTAGGAATAATTCTCCAGCTAGGTAGGAATTGATTCGAGTCACCGTCTCTCCTAGATAGTGAGAACTTGATTGAGCAGTGGCAACGTAGAAACACCTAATTGAACTTGATGGTTATAATGATGATGATGATGTTACAATGTTACACCAGATATGGTTACTAATGTGTGGATCCTAATCAAGTGCTTGTGCTTGCTTTAGTATAGGTGCTAATTTAGATGACAGGTTTAATATTGGTAACTTGCTGCTTAACTCAAAATTTAAATTATGCTCTTGTATCATTAAAGCTTTTATGTAAAATGGTTGTCAAGCAAGATCCACTGATAAAGCCTTGCATACACCTTGGTGTTATTTATTTTTGATTTACGACGGGTAAGTCTAGCTAAGTACATTCTCGTACTCAGAGTTTATTCCCTCTTGTTGTAGATGGCGTGCTTTATAACGGTTACTGCAAGTATTGTCTCCACCCTGCTGGTGATGAAGACTAGATCATGAGCATGATCCCCTATGTTATCTTATCATGATGCTTTTGCTGGATATGACTATGGAATTGGCTTGTATTTGAACTATGTGTGTGTGATAGTTTCAAACGACTTTGCTTCCGCTATTTGTGAACTCGTGTTGTAATAACTATGTGAACTCTGATGTATGCGAGATACTTGTTTACTTCTTGTGAAATGGATGTGACATGTGGCTTGTTATATTGAATCATGTATGATCTTAGTTGTATGCGAGTTGGTTTGAAATCCTTCATGGTTTCATCGGACTACTGGGTTTATATGTGTTCAAGTATGATGGTTTGATCACTCCGGTGATTGCTTTTGTACTTGTGCTCTTATAAATTAGTCGGTTCTGCAGCAGCCTTGGATGCTTCCGCCTTGTCCACCGGTAGTTTCGGCGCTTTGTTCTTTGGTGGCATGATAAGCTTGAGCAACAACCACGATGGGCGCCAATGTTGTTCGAGGCCCAAACCTCCGAACACCGGGTTATCGCACAAGCGAACTCTTGAGATGGGACCAGATGAAAAGATGAACATAAGCAAAACAAGACGACTGATTTCATTCAACTCGAGTTCTCCTTACACTTGCCTCAAGGGGGCTATTTATACACGCCCGTAGGCTTTTTGTGGGACAAAAATGCCCCTTCACCTACTACATATTTGAAGAATGTTCCTTGATGCTCGGGGCTTGCTTACCAATCAGAGTCCCCATCGATCCCAGGCACCACCGGTCTGCTGGAGACGACTGGTGCCGCCTCATGTCTCCTCTCGATCGACCAGGCGATCCCCGCCGGGTAGAGGCTATCGGCTCGACGGGGGCGGCGGACTCCGTCTAGGGCGTAACCTGCAAAATCGGTTAGATGAATTGCATATGACTATTCGCCTGTGCAAATAGTTCAAACCATTTCAATGGTCGGCTGCACCCGACTGGGCTGAGCCACCCCTTCGTCAAGGCGAAGAGCTCGTTCCATGCCCCCGGTCGGGCATGTTCACTTGGACCAGGCCTCCCCTTTCTTCATAGCGAACGGGTCTTGCCCTGCTCGATGCTGCCGTCGCTCCATTTGCCTAAGCGAAAAGGCCAGATCGGCTGTGGACCACTGGCGATATTGTGATAAGGCACAACCACTTCCGCCGTCGCCCCCTCTATTCATGTTTTTCGTCATTTCGCCTGAACAAAATATCAGACGCGTCTTTGCTCTCGAACGCGGGGTGACGTCTAGGATCCAACAGGGGTGCTTAAAGGCTGGCTCTGCCCCCAACACCGCATCTGAAGGGAATATTCCCCTCAGGGACCGTCCCACCCTAGTGTAACACCTCGGGTGTTTAAATATTAAAATCTGACATGTCATCATATGCATTGCAAAGCATTTGGCATTTGGTGAAAACTTTGATGTGCATTTACTAAAACAAGTTTATATTTATGTGGTATGTGTTGCAATGTATTGTTTGACTTAAGTTCAATGTTTGTTTGGATTTGGAATTTTTCCAGAAAACCCCGCTTTTCAACATTTAAACCCTACCCTGAAAATCCATTTCAAAATCTAAGCATATTTTTGGGTTGGGCCCAAAAGCAAAAGTGTAGAGCCTGGCAAGTTATACAAAGTTTGTTTTTGGAGTTTTTCAAGTTGTTTAGAAAATTTTTGAGTAAATCAAAAAGGCGTAATTCGGTAAATTTCCCTATTCAAATTCAAAAGTTCATTTCAAAATCTAGACCGAATTAGGAGATGGTTATAAAAGCAAAGTTGTAGAACTTTTGATTTTGAACAACTTTTATGTTTGGAGATTTTTGAGTTGTTATGAAAATTTGGGAGTAATTTGTGAATTTTGGCGAATGGTAAACTTGTAATTTCGATGAACAGTGTTCACCGCTCAAAGCTACACCGGCGGCGACCTTCGGTTTGCTTCCAGGCGCGGTCGTGGCCGTCTTTGGCGTCGCGCTGGCGCGGTGAAGGCCACAGCGTAGCTTCCTTGCGCTTCTGAGCTGCTCTATTTAGCCCAGGCCGTCGCCGTTGTCCCCGTTCTCTTGCTCTGTTTTCCCAACACCACCGCCATAGCTCCGGCGAGCCCGCACCGTCTCCCTAGCGCCGCGGTCGTCTTGGTAAAGGCCGTTCCAGTTCCGTCTTTCTCTTGCGCATCCACCCAGCCAACTGTGGTCGGCTGATTTCGCCGAGAACTCGCTGACCACGCTCTTCTTCCTCGCGGCCGGCAGAGTCCCCGTCAAGCGAGCGCCGTCGTGGCCAGTACTCTACGGTGAGCTTCTGATCTCGGGAAGCATTGTTTCAGCTTCTCCGTGATGCCGTGGTGCTTAATATCTTGTTGATTGCTCGTTTTGTCCACCACAGCCACTGGAACACCGCCGTCGTTATTGCTCGCACCGCCGTGATCGCTGTGAACGCTGCCCCGCTTCACCGTTGCTTCTCCGGCCTTAATTCTTGCTTGAACATGTTCGTGGTGAGCTACTGGATCTTCCCATGCCCTCTGTTTCCCCGTTTTCGGCTTCGTTTCGCCGGCGTAACGTCGCCGAGCCACCGCATCCGCCATGGCCGACGCCAAGCTCGTAACTCGTAGTAATTCGTCTAGCTAGCGCCTTCAGTCGATGCGCCGGGATGATGTGGTCATTTTGGTGCCTTGACCGTCGCCTTTGGACTCGCCGTCGGTGAGTTTGCGCCGGTCAGCGCCGTCGTCGTCGTAGTCAACACGCGGGAGGTAGAAGATGACAGGTGGGGTCACCATGTCAGTGACTCAACGTTCAAAATGAATTTTTCTATTTTCAGATTTGAATGAATAGTGTCTATATTTGTTATTTTTGTGTAGATTTATTTAGAGCTCCAAAAATTATGAAAATTTTTGAGTGACTTCTTTGTGAGGTATAGTATTTAAGAAAAATATGAAATAATGGTTTTAAGTAATTTTTAAATGTGACAAAAATTGCTCAATTTATTCATAAATGGATTTCCATGATTTTTCTAGGCTTATTTATTTATCCAAAAATGATGAAATTTGTTTTGCCACTTAGTTAACATGTAATGAACATGTACTAAAATTTTGAGCTCAAATAGAATAAGTTGATTTATTTCATAATTTTGAATTAAATAATTAATTCATAAAAACAAATAGTAACCTTTAATGATTTAGGTTTTTGTTTGGACTTTTGGATTGAGTGATGACCTCGGGTTGTTTGTTGTTAATGATCCTTGGCAGTTGATGTATGTGTTACGAAAAAGATATAGTTTGTTTGACTTGCAACTGTACCGCGAAGGAAAGTTGTATTCAAATTATTAACTTTGCATCCATCATCAAGCATCATATTTCGTATTCCGCATCATGTTAAACATGGCATTGCTATTACGTGTAGTGAACGAAGGTGAACACGTGGTAGTTAATCAAGTCGTGGAAGAAGTTTATCCGTCTGTTGAGGTCGGATCGAATACTTGTAAAACGTCGTAGGAATCGAACTTTTCCGTCAACAAAGGCAAGCCCCGGATGCATACAACCCTACCTTGTATTTTATAAATTAATTTCGCTTTTGCTTTCTGTTACTGCATTAAGTGATTAGGAGTTAAGTAAAAGCCTAATTGGTGCATTACCACCCTTGTTATTCCATATTTACCATATTACCTATTTTAAACTCGTATATGCCTAGTTTTGCTTAGCTATGCGTAGAACGATGAAAATCGGGTGACTACCTGCCATCTGCTAGTTTTAAATGGAACATTGGTTAATTATGTTAGCATGTGATATGGGAATGTGGAGTAATAAATCTAGACCGGGCGGACTCGGTGGGTGTGAGCCACAAGACATGGAGGTCTTGTGAGCGGGTTCTTTCCGCCTGTGTTGATTAAGGCACGTCCGTTGTTGAATTGCATGAGGTGAGAATTTGTAGTACTAACCACATACTCCGGTAAGCCTGAACTAGGAAATTCTATTAAGAGAATGGCTACTCGCGCACTAGGAGTGGAGAGATGGCGTGAATAGCGTGTACCCTTGTGGCTGGAATGTGGCCGGATTTGAGGTGTGCTGTATTCTCGGGTGGCGTGGACCCGTTCTTGTTTTAGAGGATCCAAGGGTAGGTTGATATATGTGAGTCGGGGACCTGCATATGTCGTGTGGTCTGGAATTCCCAGCTGGGCTTAATCGGTTCGAATCGTCGTTGCTCCTCGGTTATGGAGACTCAACTCACTGTTCATCATCGTAGAATTAATAACCGGAACTTGAATAAGGCTTGTGAAGGTGTTGAATATGAAGTTTCATGATCTCAGTGCGGATCGTGTCAGCTTTGTATATAATTCTTGAGAAGTTTACTATATAAAGAATGTTGTTAAAAGAGCTTTTACGCAAAAGAACTTTGATCATTGTTTAAGCTATACCTTGAATCCCTGAGCCTGCATTACTGAGTTTATCAGTTAATATTTTGGATAAGTCTTGTTGAGTACTTTCGTACTCAGGGTTCGTTGACCCCTTGTTGCAGGTGAGCCTCATGAGCAGATCTGTTTTGGATCGTGCTGCATGACTATCGTTTGTTCTGACGATGAGAAGTAATGTGTGATCCTTGGGCAGGATGTTTATTTTGGGTGTTATGTGTGTATTAATTATGCCACTCCACTACTACTATGGTTTGTAATAATTAAAGAACTTAGTTTGTAAGGTTTGAAATAACTGGTTTGTAAACTATGTTATCATAAGACTTCCGCTGTTGTTACTCTGGTTTTGATATTTGAATAAATGTTGTAATACTACAATGACTCTGTAACGTGATCCTGCTCGGAAATCGTGGATGATTCGGGGTTCCCCGAGGACACCCGATAGTCTTTTTAAGTTATTGGAAACATATTCATATATGTCAAAGGTCGTCGGATAGTGACAGGTGCATGTGGGCCCTATAACTTAGGAGGTTCTACCACAGAATGGTATCAGAGCAATCGTTACAAGGTTTTGTTGTATTGTTTTACAAAAACTTCAAAATGATTTGGATGACTAAATTTAACTTGTTAATTTGGTCCAAATTGCTTCTGACTTATCTTATTTCTTTCTCACCATTCCCTATTTGAGTAAAAAGGTTTTTGTGTGGTGGAGTAGTAATTATACTATGCCCTATATAAAAAATAAATGTTGTTTATGTGCATTATAAATTTTTGATGTTTTGTTCGTAAGAATGATTCATGCATCAGGAATAATTCACTTGTTACTTCCTTCACCTCTTAGTCTGGAGTTAAGTAGTGAGTCTGGTTTGAGGAATATAAATCATCTTAGCTACTTTCTGGATTTTGATCAATGATCTTACTTGGATTAAATTGGCTACCTACAGTATGGCTCGTGCCAAGATGACGCCCCGTAAGTCCACCGGACCCAAAGGAGTTCCTCGTCACCAACTTGCCCCTAGAAATAATGATGCTAGCAGTAGCAGTTCTAGGCCTAATCCCCAGGCAGAGATACAGAGGATTTCCGCAGAGTTAGCACAATCTACTAGAGATAGGGCTTTGGATGTTATACAAATAGGTGAATTACAGGGTCAATTGAGGCAGCTCACCACCGCGCATAGGAACTGCGAAAGTATGTTAGTTCGTACGGTGGAGGGAAGAAATGAAGCATGGCACAGGGAAAATGTAGCTAGAGCTAGAACTCATGAGCTAGAATTCTATGTAGAAGATTTAGAAGAACATAATACATATCTAGATGAGGAAGTTCATATGCTTAGCAATCTACTAAATCCGAATCATGAGCCTCAAGCTGATGCCATGGACCCCGGTGTCATCCTTGCCGATGATGATGAATCGGGAGAGGAAGAAGAAGAAGATCATGAAGAATTAGTAATGATTGATGAAAGCGATGATGAAGGTGGTAATAATTCTGGAATGGATACCGAGTCTGAAGTTTGAAGAAATTGAGGAAAAGAGTAGAGTTGTATAATAGTAGCTCTAGTTTAAGTTATGTAGTTCTATTTTAGTACTCGTGGGTTGTTTGTACATTAGTAAACTCTATGTAAGGTGTCTAGAGTAAGCTTTGGTACAATTCAATAAAGGCATATGAATAAAGTTTGGTTTGTTATGAGTAGATGCGTCGTACACGGGGTTCGTTTATTCTGAGAACTTCACAAGATGAGGACAGTATTCCAGATCCGCCACCAGTTCCAACCAATTTAGCTGATGCTATAACTGCACTTGTCAATGTGACGGCTGAAAATTCTCGTTTGCTTCATGAGATGGCTCAGAGTAATCAGAATCAGATGTACGGAAACCGTGGACGCCACCATAACCGACAGGAGGCTACATATGTTGATTTTACAGACACAAGACCCCCGGTATTCACCAAGGCAGATGAACCATTGGAGGCTGATGACTGGCTTCGAACCATGGAACAGAAATTTGATCTTATCCCATGCACGGAGTATCAGAAACCTATGTTTGCCGCCCAACAACTTAGAGGAGCAGCAAGTGCTTGTGGGCAAACTTAGTGGCTATGCAACCAACTGGCATTCCGATAACTTGGGCTGAGTTCCGTACAGCCTTCAGAGCCCACTATATCCCTGAAGGAGTGATGGCTATGAAGCTAGAGGAATTCCTTACTTTGAAACAAGGAGATCAAACCGTGATGCAGTATGTGGGAAAATTTAATCATCTGTCCCAATATGCATCCGAACATGTCAATACTGATGCCAAGAAGAAGAGGTGGTTTATGAGAGGCCTGAATACCAAGTTGCAGACTATGATGACCACTTGCACCAATGTTACTTACCATGAGGCAGTAAATATTGCAATCGCTTCAGAATCAAAGTATCGGCAGCATAAGGAGCTCAAAAAGAAAAAGAGTATGCCGTCTGGATCTTTTGGGGGAAATCCGAAGAGGCAGAGGGTGATTTATCATCCAGTACATCATAATCGTCCTCCTTATCATCCGCCGCAGTTCCAAGCTAGGCAACAGTCAAATGTCCGTCCTGCTATAACCTATCCGAGTTCACAATCAACCAATGCTCCTGGTGGCAATGCTCCAACAACCCAGGGTCACAACTATCCGTGTTACAATTGTGGAAGAACTGGTCATTTCTCTAGGGAATGTCCATATCCTAGGCAGGCTAATCAAAATTATCAGAAGGCCCCTGCTAATCAACAACAGGGTCAGGCACCAAACAAGAACCCCAATCAGAATGCTCAGAAGGGCAAAGATGAGAGGAAGACAGGACGGGTGTTCTATATTCAAGCTGGAGAAATTCCGGAAGGGGAGCCAGTGATGATGGGTATGTTTCCTGTTGCCAATCACCCTGTAGTTATACTTTTTGATTCTGGCACATCGCATTCATTCATCAATAGAATATTTGTCGTGAAGCATGAAATTGCAATTGTGGCAACAAAGGAAAGTTTCTTTATACAGTCGCCCGGGGGACATCTGTGTACTAAGGAAATGGTATACCAAGTACCCGTAAAACTGGGTGGGCATATTTTTCCCACTACCATGATTATCCTTAAGGATCAGGATATAGATGTAATTTTGGGAATGAATTGGATGTATCAGCATAAGGCTGTTATAGATGCTTTGAATAGGACCTTAAAAGTGAGTTTGCCTGATAGTAATTCTCAACTTCTTATCCAACTTCCAACCCTAAGAAGATCAGTAGGCAAAATTTGTGCAACTACTGTCAAAGAGATTAGAGATATTCCGGTAGTGTGTGAATTTTCGGATGTGTTTCCTAAAGATTTACCCGGTCTACCACCTGATAGGGATGTACAGTTCAATATAGAGTTACAACCTGGAATAGCTCCGATTTCTAGGAGAGCTTATAGGATGCCACCTAAGGAATTGGCCGAGCTGAAAACTCAGTTACAAGAATTGATTGAGAAAGGGTTTATCCAACCTAGTTCTTCACCTTGGGGATGTCCGGCAATTTTTGTGAAAAAGAAAGATGAGACTTTGAGGTTATGTGTCGACTATCGTCTATTGAATGAAGTGACCATCAAGAATAAGTATCCATTACCTCGGATAGATCTGCTTTTTGATCAATTAGCCGGAGCCAAAGTTTTCTCCAAGATAGATTTGAGATCAGGATATCACCAAATCAAGATAAAGCCTAAAGATATTCCCAAAACAACATTTACCACAAGATATGGATTATATGAATACTTGGTAATGTCTTTTGGTTTGACAAATGCTCCAGCTCATTTCATGTATCTAATGAACTCAGTATTCATGCCTGAGCTAGACAAGTTTGTAGTGGTGTTTATTGATGACATTTTAGTATATTCCAAGAATAAGAAAGAACATGCGAAACATCTCAGAATTGTTCTGACCCGCTTGAGAGAACATCAACTATATGCCAAGTTCAGCAAGTGTGATTTTTGGCTTAAGGAAGTGCAATTTCTTGGACATGTCTTGTCAGCCGAAGGAGTTACAGTTGATCCCAGCAAAGTGAAAGATGTGCTTGATTGGAAACCGCCAGCCACAGTTCATCAAGTTCGGAGTTTTCTAGGTCTAGCAGGGTATTACCGTCGGTTTATTCCAGATTTCTCAAAGATATCAAAGTCCATAACTGAATTGTTGAAGAACCAAGTCAAGTTTGTCTGGTCATCAGATTGTGAGGAGGCTTTCCAGACTCTGAAGAGACTGTTAACCACTGCACCAGTATTAGCCCAACCTGACATCGAGAAGCCGTTTGATGTTTATTGTGATGCTTCAGGTATTGGTATTGGATGTGTGTTGATGCAAGAAGGTCGAGTCATTGCTTATGCGTCCCGGCAACTTAAGCAACATGAAGAACACTATCCGACTCATGATTTGGAGTTAGCAGCTGTGGTTCATGCTCTGAAGATTTGGCGGCATTACCTGCTTGGTAATATGTGTCATATGTATACAGACCACAAGAGCTTAAAGTATATCTTTACCCAGTCAGAGTTGAACATGCGACAAAGAAGATGGTTAGAACTGATTAAGGATTATGACTTGGAAGTACATTATCACCCTGGTAAAGCAAATGTAGTTGCAGATGCCCTCAGTCGCAAAGGTTATTGCAATTGTCTGACGGTGAGAACAATGGATTTGAATTTATGTCAAGAAATGGAAAAGTTGAATGTAGAAGTAATTCAACAAGGAAGTTTGACCAACATAATTGTTGAAGTCACTATTCGAGATCAAGTTATTGTTGCTCAGAAGGAAAACAAGGGTATAGCCCATATTAAGGAAAGAGTCAAGAATGGAAAAGCGGAATGCTTTAGCATTGACAATGAAGATGTGTTGTGGTTCAAGGATCGCCTGGTGGTACCAAAAGTTCCTGAGTTGCAGCAGTCAATTCTAAATGAGGCACATGCTACTAGGTTATCTATCCATCCAGGAAGCAACAAGATGTACCATGATTTGAAGCAAAGATTTTGGTGGACTAAAATGAAAATAGAGATTGCCAGATATATAGCGAAGTGTGATACTTGTCAAAAGATGAAAGCTATACATTTGAGGTCTGCTGGTGAATTACAACCATTGCCTATTCCATCTTGAAAGTGGGAGGATATAAGTATGGATTTTATTGTTGGTCTACCCAAAACATCAAGAGGATTTGACTCAGTATGGGTTATTGTAGATCGACTCACTAAGTCAGCACATTTTCTTCCAGTTAAGACAATATATCCTACGATCCAATATGCCAAGATGTACTTAGCAAGAATCATGAGTTTGCATGGAATACCCAAGACTATTGTGTCAGATAGAGGTACACAGTTTGTCTCCAACTTTTGGAAACAATTGCATTCTTCATTGGGTACTAAACTTCTATATAGTACAGCTTATCATCCACAGACTGATGGACAGACTGAAAGAGTTAATCAAGTGCTTGAAGATATGTTAAGGTGTTGTGTCCTTAACTATTCCAATAAGTGGGATGAATGCTTACCTTTGGCCGAGTTCTCATACAACAATAGTTATCAAGAAAGCATTAGAATGGCTCCATTTGAAGCACTCTATGGTCGTAGATGCAGAACATCATTGAGTTGGTCTGAGCCTGGAGAAAGAAGATTCTTTGGAGTTGACCTTGTGAAAGAAACAGAAGACAAGGTTAGGCAAATACAGAGTAATTTGAAGATAGCTCAGTCCCGCCAAAAGAGTTATGCGGATAGACGACGGAGACCATTGGTATTTAACAAAGGAGATTTTGTATATCTGAAAGTATCACCAATGAAGGGAGTTAACCGTTTTGGTGTTAAAGGAAAGTTGGCACCCCGATACATTGGACCCTATCAAATTTTGGAAAAGTATGGAAAAGTGGCATATCGCTTGCAATTACCTGAACATCTTGCAGCTATGCATGATGTGTTCCATGTTTCACAATTGAAGAAGTGTCTCCGAGTGCCTGAACAGAATATTGAAGTTGAAGGAGTGGAACTAGAACCGGATTTAACTTATTCCGAATATCCTATCCGAGTGTTAGATCAGAAAGATCGTGTTACTCGAAGACGGACAATCAAGTTCTATAAAATACAATGGAATCAACATTCAGAAGAGGAAGCTACTTGGGAATCAGAAGATTACTTGTTAGAAAAGTTTCCCGAATTTTTAGCGTCAATATAGAATCGAGTAATGTTAGTTGAGCTCGGTAGTACATGTTGTGTTTTGTAAAAGGGACCTCAGCTGTTTAATGGACAGAGTTTGTATGTATTCTCGCGACACATTTCCTTTTCCATTACTTACCCTATGGCTTTGAATCTCGGGGCG
Source organism: Miscanthus floridulus (assembly GCF_019320115.1). Taxonomy (NCBI): domain Eukaryota; kingdom Viridiplantae; phylum Streptophyta; class Magnoliopsida; order Poales; family Poaceae; genus Miscanthus; species Miscanthus floridulus. The sequence goes on along the minus strand of NC_089587.1, from coordinate 62,470,879 downwards.
AGATTTCTTTTAGGGGGAAGGATTGTAACACCTCGGGTGTTTAAATATTAAAATCTGACATGTCATCATATGCATTGCAAAGCATTTGGCATTTGGTGAAAACTTTGATGTGCATTTACTAAAACAAGTTTATATTTATGTGGTATGTGTTGCAATGTATTGTTTGACTTAAGTTCAATGTTTGTTTGGATTTGGAATTTTTCCAGAAAACCCCGCTTTTCAACATTTAAACCCTACCCTGAAAATCCATTTCAAAATCTAAGCATATTTTGGGGTTGGGCCCAAAAGCAAAAGTGTAGAGCTTGGCAAGTTATACAAAGTTTGTTTTTGGAGTTTTTCAAGTTGTTTAGAAAATTTTTGAGTAAATCAAAAAGGCGTAATTTGGTAAATTTCCCTATTCAAATTCAAAAGTTCATTTCAAAATCTAGACCGAATTAGGAGATGGTTATAAAAGCAAAGTTGTAGAACTTTTGATTTTGAACAACTTTTATGTTTGGAGATTTTTGAGTTGTTATGAAAATTTGGGAGTAATTTGTGAATTTTGGCGAATGGCAAACTTGTAATTTCGATGAACAGTGTTCACCGCTCAAAGCTACACCGGCGGCGACCTTCGGTTTGCTTCCAGGCGCGGTCGTGGCCGTCTTTGGCATCGCGCTGGCGTGGTGAAGGCCACAGCGCAGCTTCCTTGCGCTTCTGAGCTGCTCTATTTAGCCCAGGCCGTCGCCGTTGGCCCCGTTCTCTTGCTCTGTTTTCCCGACACCACCGCCATAGCTCCGGCGAGCCCGCACCGTCTCCCTAGCGCCGCGGTCGTCTTGGTAAAGGCCGTTCCAGTTCCGTCTTTCTCTTGCGCATCCACCCAGCCAACTGTGGTCGGCTGATTTCACCGAGAACTCGCTGACCACGCTCTTCTTCCTCGCGGTCGGCAGAGTCCCCGTCGAGCGAGCGCCGTCGTGGCCAGTACTCTACGGTGAGCTTCTGATCTCGGGAAGCATTGTTTCAGCTTCTCCGTGATGCCGTGGTGCTTAATATCTTGTTGATTGCTCGTTTTGTCCACCATAGCCACTGGAACACCGCCGTCGTTATTGCTCGCACCGCCGTGATCGCTGTGAACGCCGCCCCGCTTCACCGTTGCTTCTCCGGCCTTAATTCTTGCTTGAACATGTTCGTGGTGAGCTACTGGATCTTCCCATGCCCTCTGTTTCCCCGTTTTCGGCTTCGTTTCGCCGGCGTAACGTCGCCGAGCCACCGCATCCGCCATGGCCGACGCCAAGCTCGTAACTCGTAGTAATTCGTCTAGCTAGCGCCTTCAGTCGATGCGCCGGGATGATGTGGTCATTTTGGTGCCTTGACCGTCGCCTTTGGACTCGCCGTCGGTGAGTTTACGCCGGTCAGCGCCGTCGTCGTCGTAGTCAACACGCGGGAGGTAGAAGATGACAGGTGGGGTCACCATGTCAGTGACTCAACGTTCAAAATGAATTTTTCTATTTTTAGATTTGAATGAATAGTGTCTGTTTTTGTTATTTTTGTGTAGATTTATTTAGAGCTCCAAAAATTATGAAAATTTTTGAGTGACTTCTTTGTGAGGTATAGTATTTAAGAAAAATATGAAATAATGTTTTTAAGTAATTTTTAAATGTGATAAAAATTGCTCAATTTATTCATAAATGGATTTCCATGATTTTTCTAGGCTTATTTATTTATCCAAAAATTATGAAATTTGTTTTGCCACTTAGTTAACATGTAATGAACATGTACTAAAATTTTGACCTCAAATAGAATAAGTTGATTTATTTCATAATTTTGAATTAAATAATTAATTCATAAAAACAAATAGTAACCTTTAATGATTTAGGTTTTTGTTTGGACTTTTGGATTGAGTGATGACCTCGGGTCGTTTGTTGTTAATGATCCTTGGCAGTTGATGTATGTGTTACGAAAAAGATATAGTTTGTTTGACTTGCAACTGTACCGCGAAGGAAAGTTGTATTCAAATTATTAACTTTGCATCCATCATCGAGCATCATATTTCGTATTCCGCATCATGTTAAACATGGCATTGCTATTACGTGTAGTGAACGAAGGTGAACACGTGGTAGTTAATCAAGTCGTGGAAGAAGTTTATCCGTCTATTGAGGTCGGATCGAATACTTGTAAAACGTCGCAGGAATCGAACTTTTCCGTCAACGAAGGCAAGCCCCGGATGCATACAACCCTACCTTATATTTTATAAATTAATTTCGCTTTTGCTTTCTGTTACTGCATTAAGTGATTAGGAGTTAAGTAAAAGCCTAATTGGTGCATTACCACCCTTGTTATTCCATATTTACCATATTACCTGTTTTAAACTCGTATATGCCTAGTTTTGCTTAGCTATGCGTAGAACGATGAAAATCGGGTGACTACCTGCCATCTGCTAGTTTTAAATGGAACATTGGTTAATTATGTTAGCATGTGATATGGGAATGTGGAGTAATAAATCTAGACCGGGCAGACTCGGTGGGTGTGAGCCACAAGACATGGAGGTCTTATGAGCGGGTTCTTTCCGCCTGTGTTGATTAAGGCACGTCCGTTGTTGAATTGCATGAGGTGAGAATTTGTAGTACTAACCACATACTCCGGTAAGCCTGAACTTGGAAATTCTATTAAGAGAATGCCTACTTGCGCACTGGGAGTGGAGAGATGACGGGAATAGCGTGTACCCTCGTGGCTGGAATGTGGCCAGATTTGAGGTGTGCTGTATTCTCGGGTGGCGCGGACCCGTTCTTGTTTTAGAGGATCCAAGGGTAGGTTGATATATGTGAGTCGGGGACCTGCATATGTCATGTGGTCTGGAATCCCCAGCTGGGCTTAATCGGTTTGAATCGTCGTTGCTCCTCGGTTATGGAGACTCAACTCACTGTTCATCATCGTAGAATTAATAACCGGAACTTGAATAAGGCTTGTGAAGGTGCTGAATATGAAGTTTCATGATCTCAGTGCGGATCGTGTCAGCTTTGTATATAATTCTTGAGAAGTTTACTATATAAAGAATGTTGTTAAAAGAGCTTTTACGCAAAAGAACTTTGATCATTGTTTAAGCTATACCTTGAATCCCTGAGCCTGCATTACTGAGTTTATCAGTTAATATTTTGGATAAGTCTTGTTGAGTACTTTCGTACTCAGGGTTCGTTGACCCCTTGTTGCAGGTGAGCCTCATGAGCAGATCTGTTTTGGATCGTGCTGCATGACTATCGTTCGTTCTGACGATGAGAAGTAATGTGTGATCCTTGGGCAGGATGTTTATTTTGGGTGTTATGTGTGTATTAATTATGCCACTCCACTACTACTATGGTTTGTAATAATTAAAGAACTTAGTTTGTAAGGTTTGAAATAACTGGTTTGTAAACTATGTTATCATAAGACTTCCGCTGTTGTTACTCTGGTTTTGATATTTGAATAAATGTTGTAATACTGGAAAGACTCTGTAACGTGATCCTGCTCGGAAATCGTGGATGATTCGGGGTTCCCCGAGGACACCCGACAGTCTTTTTAAGTTATTGGAAACATATGCATATATGTCAAAGGTCGTCGGACAGTGACAGGTGCATGTGGACCCTATAACTTAGGAGGTTCTGCCATACCTAGGATGCCCCCCAACCAAATAGCCTAAAAGCGGCACCATCCCATCCCCATCTCATACGATCACGGCCACCAACCAAACACTTAGGGCGTCTCCAATGGTCTAGCTTAGAGCTAGCTCATGATTTTTTTAATCATTAAATAGTGCAAAAGACATAAGATTAGTGTGCACTCAGGAGATAGTCTGACACACTTCGCGCGATCCATTCAGCATGATGTTCAGGATAGGCTCTCCCTCCACCATGTTTATTACTAGCTTAGAGCTATTGCTAGAAACTACAGTCCCAATGATCAGCTTCTTCGAAATAGATTCACACCCAATCATCACATTTCTCTCTCTCCTACCTCCAACCTCTTTTCTTGCTTCCTTGGTACTTGTGTACACATGATTTCTTATATAAGAAACCATTTTCTCATATTTCTCTTTATTAATTATCTTGCCATATCATCGAAATGCTTACATGGCGCCTTGTTACGACTGCTCATATTCAGTGGCCGGCTAAGGGTCAATGATCGGTTAGGGCACCCTCAACAGTTAAGCTAGATAACCTGTTCAATAATCAACTCTATGTCACTCGTTGTGGGCCCCATAACTTCTTTTCCCTATGCACTTTCCCTCATGCGCCGTATGCTTTTCAAGAGCCAGAGCCAAACGGAGAAGGAAAGAGAGGACGAGTTGGGTCCACGGGTCCATGCATGCCTCGGTCTGTCAGCGAGACTAGCGCCGGACCAAGAGATAAACGTTTTGATTTACTGCTTTCTCTCTCTTCCACGTGAGCAAAAAGATGACGGGATTCTATGAGCTAGCTAAGGTGACACTAAGGGCAGTCCCAATGGTTCATTGATGATGGTTTCTATCCCCATTAAATGACTTGCCACGTAGGTAAAACGTTGACATGACAACGTAATTAATGAAAAAAGAGAGCAAAAATCATAGAAATGGTTTCTTCATGAAGAAATCAGGTCTACTCTTGACCCAATGCACCAAGAAACCATGAAATTGCCATTGGGGAGAAACCACCGGTTTCTAGAGAGCTCGTGTCGCACTCCTATTGGAGGAAGAAGATAGAGTTGGGAGAGAGAAAGAGAAAATAATTATTACTCATAGAAATCATAGGTTGGAAAGCAGTACTTTTTGGTGCGGTATCCTATGTTATAGAAACTATTGGTTTCTTTCATTGGGACTGCCCTAAGGGCACGTACAACGGGCTTTGAGATGCCGTCTCCATGATGACAAAATTGCAGAAAACACCTCCATCCAGCGCAATAAATGAAGAAAGAGGGAGAAGCCGTCTCTTGGCGAGCCGAGGTACACCGTGCGGATCGGCTGTGGGTGTGCACGAGAGATGAGCATTGCGCGCCAAATCCCTTCCGTCGCGCCTAGCATGAGCTCTTACACGGTTCGTTACATGCTGCCAAAGTATACACTAGCAACTGATACAGAGATGGCAGCTCGTCTGCATGTCTGATATATACAGTGATCCTCCCTTGGTCTATGGGGTCAGTCAATGATCCTGAATATTTTGGTCCGTAGAAGATTGTAGTATGTGAACATTTGGGAAGAAAGCATTTTGGCATGGAATAAATTTGATTTAAATCTAGATATAAATAAATTAATATATCATTTATATTGATGAGAAATATTATAATCATGTTCATCTTATTTATGTTTGTGCCTGGTAGTGCCTTCTTTTGAGCAGGTGTTCACTTGAATGCACACATTCTGTAAACTGAATGTTCACTTGAACGCACACATTCTGTAATTCTATTTTTCAGTTACCTGCATGCTCACTTGATTTTGATTCTTGCTATGGAAACAAAGAAAATTAGACATAAATTTTTGGGGAAGAAGACGTATGTTATATTTTATTTATGAAATATATTATATTACATTATATATATAATATATGGTTTACCCTGAAAGATTTCATCAATTAGCAACACAATGTTATATAGAAATAATATTCATGATTGATCATGGCTATATGCAAGCATTAAAAAATTTGTAGACAGCCAAATAGACAGCAGCTGTCTGTGGGTTGTACGAGTTATTTGTTCAGCCGTCTGTATTATAAATTTTAAGAACTTACAGACAACAGCTGTCTCTCTGTTGTACATGCCCTATACGTTAGGGTAGTTATATTGAATTGCTATATAATTAATGCCCCTGAGTTACTTCATCGGTCTGACGGTTGATCACTACCCAGATCTAGATCGAGACATCACTGTTGGTTCAAAAACACACTTCACTGTCGGATTTTGAATCGACAGTGGCATACCAGCAGTGATGGAGGGTTGACATCACTGCCGGTCCTTAAAAACCGACACTGATCTATAGGAAGCAATGTCGGTTCCTGGCTCCACCCGGTAGTGACCAGTTGAATAATACTGCCGGTTTGTAGTGCCAACCGATAGTGACGGTTGCTTCAAGAGTGTCGGTTCTTGGCTCAAGCCAGTAGTGTTGAGCAAGCCTATACTGTTGGTTCATGGATCAAACCGGCAGTGTTGTAGTAAATATCAGTGTCGGTTCATGGATCAAACCGGCAGTGTTCTCGAAACTATCAGTGTCGATTCATGGTTCAAGCCGGCAGTGTTGAGCAAGCCAACACTGTTGGTTCATGGATCAAACCGGCAGTGTTGTAGTAAATATCAGTGTCGGTTCATGGATCAAACTGGCAGTGTTCTCGTAACTATCAGTGTCGGTTCATGGTTCAAGCCGGCAGTGTTGAGCAAGCCAACACTGTCGGTTTCCTTCTAACCAACAGTGATGATTACGACAATACTATCGGTTTGTTGTTAACCGGCGGTGATGGTCCGTTCGTATTTTATTGTTTTATAATTTATTTTAATTTATATTTTTTCGTGGAATCAGGTTTCGCTTTATATACGCTACGTAGACGATAGGTCCATCAATATTAAACATTACAAATGTTACGATTACAATTCAAATGTTCTTATCCACATCTCGATCCCTCAAAATAAAAAAGAAATGTTCTTGGACTTCACACATACTTCTCGAACTTCCTACAATAATCTGGTGAGCCGCTCTGGGCCATACTGATCCTTGTACTTCATGGATTATGCAATGGAAAATACTCCATCTTTTTTCAGAGTTTGCAGTGATTGTCTATGCTCGTCAATGTATGGCATCACACCCTCGGCTTGCTGGAGAACAGCGAACTGTGCCTGTCTGAAAGAAACAGGGTTGTCTACTGTAATAGATTTCTCCCCGATCGTTTCTTTGCCACGTAGTCTTCTCTCATGACGAGATTCTTGAACTCCGACCCTTTTGATGTCCAGATAATATGTGCAGAACTCAATGGCCTCCTCCGTTGACCATCCTTCAACCATGCCCCCTTCGGCCTAAATCTGTTCCTAACATACCTCCTGAAAACTTTCATCAATCATTCAAAAGGAAACATCTGATGCAGGTATATTGGGCCAATGGCTCTAATTTGGTCAACAAGATGAATGAGCAGATGCAATGAGATATCAAAGTAAGTCAGCGGGAAATGCATCTCAAGCCTAACAAGAGTTTCGGCTATGTTCTGCTGCAGCTACTCTAGTGTGGACATATCAATGACCTTTTTTGAGACTGTGTTGAAGAACGAGCAAAGCTTTACGATTGGGCGCGCAACCTTTGGGGGGAGGATACCACGCAGGACAACAGGGAGCAGCTGAGTCATAATGACATGACAGTCATAGGCCTTCATAGGGCCATAGTTGAACTTGAGTTCTCTCACGTTCACTAGCCTCTTCGGGTTCGCACAGTAGCCCGTCGGGACTTTGAGTTTATTGAAGAAAGAAATAAGCGCACATTTTTTTTCCTTCTTCAATGTCCATGACGAACTGGAAGTTCGAACTGGCCATTCTCTAGCTCCACGGGATGCAGCTCCTTCCTGATTCCCAAGTGTTGCATGTCCAGACATGTGGCTAGTGAATCCTTCGATGTCCCCCTGGTGTCTATCAAGGTGTTAAGAGTGTTAGCGCACACGTTTTTAGTGATGTGCATGGGATCAAGACAGTGGCATACACTTAGAAATGGCCAGTCAATTTTTTCTTCCAAACGCTCCCATCAAGCGCTGCTACTATATTGTCCCCCTTCCCAAGGACAACCTCCAGTTTGTTGAGTTCTCGGAGTATCGTAGGTCTGTCTCGATATTTTGGAGCTAAGCATTTCTCAATAGCACCGTTGAAATCTTTTCTGTTCCTACGGTAAGGGTGATCCTTAGGTAGGAACCTACGATGTCCCATATAAACTATCTTTGAGTTATTTGACAGATTTACCGCATCAGTGTCATCCAAGTACTCGACACATCCAGTATAGCCTTTTGTCTTCTCTCCGGACAACGAACCTCAACCTAGTGGGTCGGTGATTGTAGCGATAAGTACTCCCTTGATCGTGACATGTTCCTTTTTATACTCATCCCAAACATCCGGCACACCTTTTCAAACATCTCCACTAGTTCATCGATCACTGGTTTTAGAAACACATCGATGTCATTCCCAGACTATCTTGGCCCTTGGATCAGTAGTGGCATCTGGATATACGACCGCTTCATACAGACCCAAGGTGGAAGGTTGTATATATAGAGCGTCACTGGCCAGGTGCTATGATTTCTTCTAACCTGGTCAAAAGGATTCATCCCATCTGTGCTCAAAGCAAACCAAAGGTGCTTTATCTCTCCACCGATGTCCTTATTAGTGTTTTCCTAAACGTTAAATGGTAAACAGTCGGTCACCTACCGTTTAGCCATTATTCGGGCAAAACGTCCCATTAAACGGGCTAAACGGCCAATTAAACGGGGGTAAACGGGTGATTAAACGGAAACGGCGCACCACCGTGTAGCGTTTACATGGTGTTTAAACGGGCTAAATGACCGTTTAGGTGAATAGTACTCCTTATAGAACATAGTATTGATAGTCCTCTAGTCATGCCCATCGGTGGGGTGCCTCATCATTGTATCTTTCTTACGCTCTTCGCCATACCAGTGCAACTGCTTGGCTGACTTTGCACATGCAAACAGCCTATGCACCTGGGGAGCTATAGGGAAATACCAAACGACCTTTACGGGACCTCCTCTGGTCTTGGTACCCTCATCTGACGGCCCTTCCTTGTACCATGGAGCTTCACACTTGGGGCACTTGTCCAAGTCTTTGTATTTTTCTCCACGGTACAATATGCAATCATTGGAACACACGTGGATTTTTTCAACCTCGAGGCCGATGGGGCAGATCATTTGCTTGGCCAAGTATGTCTTTTCTGACAACTTGTTTTTTTCTGGGAGCATTTTCCTCATTATACCTAACAACTGATCGAAGCCTTTATTGCTCAATCTGTTTGTCGATTTGAACTCTAATAGCATGATGTTGGCTTCTAGTTTGCTCATTGGACAATTCCTATACAATGGTATTTTGCCATCTTGTCTCATTTTCTCTAGCTTTCTCAGCTGTCTTTCACTAAGACATCCGGTCTCTACATTACGTAGCAGCTGAGAAATGTCATCATTATCCTTGGTGTGGTCAGCTAGCGTGTTCCTAAACACATTATTAACTGTGGCCATAGGTTCCGTGTTGACACCGGGTTCCTCGTCAGCATCGTGGATGGCTACGTCAGGCATGTCCACATCATCATTGTTTTCCTGCAGAACATTCACACCAACCTCGCCATGCATAGTCCATATCATATAGTTTGGCATGAAACCCCTGGTAATCAAGTGCGATCGTATAGACTCAATTTGATGAAAGTTCCTATGATTCTTGCAATCTTTGCATGGGCAGACGATAGGGTTCCCATTCCCAGCATGGGCTTTGGCATCGGTGATAAACTGCTGATGCCATGCATGTACCGCTTGTCCATTTGGGACAGATGCATCCACTCTCGATCCATCTCTGCATAAAAAATACTGAGAAAGAGATTACAAAGAATTAATAAGAAATCGAGCTTCATGAACAACAATTGTAGCTTGAAAGTACCATTCTTAGAAAACATTATTGTACACTAATTATTGAAAAAATGAAATTGGTAGCCCCGGCCCTATAAATTGAAAATCGTAGTAAAAACAATTATTGCACAATATTGAAGAACAACTATTCTACTCTACTTCTAAGAACTAATTATAGCATCACATACTAACAATGATGATCTTGACCACCATGGAATAATTAGCTAGGAATTTAAATGTGTTCATAGACACCAACTTTTGGATGATGGATTCACCACAATTTGAGCCTTGCACAAATGTCCAATTGAAAAAGTGCTCTCTAGAATGGAGAAAGAACTAGAATGAGAATCAAGCAATGTAACCATCAAAACAAAGCTAATTAAGCAATAAAATCAAAGGAGTGGATGTTTGTTACTAACCTTAAAGCTAAAAGATCAAGCCATTCTTCAAAATTCAAGCACTAGCTTCATGGTGAAGAGCAGCCGCAGCAATGGAGGGAAAGGTCCAAACGCGCGCCTCTGTTCTCGGGATGGAAAAGAGGAGGAAGGAGAGGATGGCTACAACCTTTTTGTGTTGTAGGCTTATCACCGTTGGTTCTTGGCTAGAATCGATAGTGATAGAGCTCAATCACTGTTGGCTCTTGGCTTAAACCGGCAGTGATGAGTGGCCACCAAAACACTACCGGTTCAAGCCACAAACCGGCAGTGATGTGGTCCTTCACTACCGGTTTTAGCCCAGCCCCAATCATTTTTTCATTTTCAAGCCACAAACCGGCAGTGATGCCGACAGTGATGTGTAAATCTGGTGTAGTGGATAGATCTCTGACTTGCATTATCAACCATTAAGGAGCTCATCATTGGGCCAGTGCGGTCGATTTTCTAGCGTCATCATTGAGGCCTAGGGCCAGGTTTGTTGCCGTACGTGGTGGTGATGCGCATGGGTGCAACCGGGGAAATTCTATTGCTCGGTCTCTCTTGTCTCTTCTGCCCGCTGCACACAGCCACACATCGATCAACTAGTAAAGACTAGTTGCATACTCAAGTAGATTTTAAAAGAATAAGGCATATTTAGGTATGGAAGCATCATGTAGAATTCACATATACAATACACTACTACAGAAGTTAACTGTAGGGGTGGCTGCGCCAGCCGCCCTTTCTAGGGTGTTCCTACAGAGGGTGCCTCTGTAGGGGCGGTTTCCTGACCGCCCCTACAGTGCCCTCTGTAGGGGCGGCTGGTGTTTTCAGCCACCCCTACAGTGCCCTATGTAGATGTGGCTGGTAATATCAGCCGCCCCTGTAGTGTACTTCTATAAGGGCGGCTGTATCACCAGCCACCCCTACTGTGTGTATTTGTAAGGGCGGTTCAATCAAGAACCGCCCCTACAGTGGATTTTCCAGCAAAAAAAATAAATAATTCAAATTCAAATCTGACCACATATATATATAATTCAAATTCGAATCTGACCGCCACAAATATACATATATACATCTACAAACACAAGACCATTATTTAGAACATCATCACAAGTCATAATTCACAAAAGTCCATCATTACAACATAGTCCATTATGAAGTCCATCATTATAACATAGTCTATTAAGAAATCCACAAGTCCACATGCAAAACAAAGTCCAAACCATTCCAAAGTCTGATCCAAACCATACCACAAGTCTATATTGTCATCAACGGCCTAGGGCTAGCCTATCAGTCTCACGAAGGTGTTGGTATAGAGGATTACTACCTAAGTCGGAAAGAAGATGATGGTAAGTGCCTTTATGGTACACAATCTGGTCCATTATAAAGTTGCAAAGGTCGCTGACCATCTCTAAGAGCTCATCATCCTTATATGGGTTCCTTCTCGTGTCTTTATCTTTCTCCAACTACAAGAGAACAAGTTTAGGTTTACTATATCACAACATATGCGAACTTTTCATACTATGAGCGAAGAGGTTCAAACTTACCAGATTGGGGTTTCTGTTGTAGCCACCGATGGTACTCATCATAATACATGTGTAGTATCCATAATGTAGACTCCTAGGCTTCTGCTTGGGGCACTGTGTGTTTTGCATATGGAGATGTTAAGTAATGCTATTGACAGACATGTAATATATGGAGTACCAAAGTAAATGACACTTACCGCACATAGAGTTTTGACATACAACTTTTCCTTCCTATTTGGATGATGCCTCTCCTTATGTTCCTGGACATAGTGCCTGAATGCCCTGTTCTAATGGTTTTAGCAAATACAACTTGTTAGTATCCCACATTGAACCTTACAAATATGTATACAAATATAGTAGCTAAAATGAGGATTGTCGATATGTATACGTCTTGACAATCGCTATGAAGTCTTTGTATGTCTCGACTGGGAAATCCGCCGAATCAAAGACCCATGCCATGCTATGTGAGAGCCAGACACCTATGCAAATCCAGTGATTGCTGCATGAATTTAGTCATAGAAGGAACACACAAGCTCTTTTGCATTGAACAAAGTATATTGAACAAAGCTAAGTATACAGTCGAACTTACTTGAAGTGGTATGATATCCATATATTATCATGTTGTTGGAGATTTTTAAAACATAGGGCAATGTATGCCGCAACCTTGAGGGACTCTTCCAATATTTTCTTGTTCCTGATGTCCTCTTTCTCCTTAAGTGTCTTTCCACCTCCTAGTTCTTTGCAATCTAGTTTCCACTCTTTAGGGTAATTAAAATTTGTTGATGCTATAGGTGAAGGGTCTATATACCCGTGTTTCAGAGCTGGCCTCTTTCTCACAAAGTCCGCTTGCATTCTACAAATCACGGTGCGGGTTAGTTACAACAAAATCAAAAGATTACATTCATATCATATCGAGAGGGCAAGGACTTACAGGCACCACATGCGAATTAGATTCATTTCCATTTGTCCGAGGTGGAAGCATGCCTGGATATCCTTAAACTCAATGGCAATTTGCCCACCTAGGGCTCCAAATGTGCCAGCAAGGATCCATGCTTGTAAGATTTCTAGTTCTGTTATCTGAGCACGCAAGTACCAATCGTGGAACTTTCTCATTCCACATGGCAAGCACTATATGACTCAGTTTGGTAGGAAGTTCTTGCCTTTTTCATATTTATCCAGGCAATCATTTGACCATTTGAGGTTATCAATAGTTGGATACTTGTTAAACCCTTTGTGCAGTTTGCTAGTAGTGCCCTCCTCAGAAGCTGGTGCTTTGAATTCTTTTACTTGGTTCTTAGGCTTGAACTAGTCATGGGCCATCCACTTATGCACCGACGAGACGTCATTAATGCCCACATACGATGGCCTTATCTTGATTGGGATTTTGTTTTGAGCTTCCCATTCGGGCACGTCCTTGTCAACTTGTGCATCACCTGCTCCAGGGGCCACTTGTTCTTCATGTATTGGCTGTTCACGAGGCAATTGTTGTTCATGAGACACTTGTTGTTCATGTATCAGCTGTGCTTATTGAGAAGGATGTTGCATCTCATCATGCCTTTGCTCGGTACGAGCTAGAGAAGGACGTGACATGTCATCATGCCCATGCTCGGTATGAGGTGGAGAAGGATGTGGCATGTCATCATGCCCTTGCTCGGTACGAGGTGGAGAAGTCTCTAGCATGTGGTGGTCATGGTCATGGGCTGGTGAGTATACCTCTTCGTCCTCGATGGGTCGCTCTAAAGGATGAACTTCAGTCGGAGTTGGCGAATACTTGATCAATACAATGTCCCATCTATGCCAGAGGATGAAGTGGTTCATGATATCTCCAAGTAACATGAGCCCCTTGGGAGTAGGGTGTTCTATCTTCCAAGTCATGAACTTGGGCTTCACGGTATGCACCTCGACCCGAGTGTAGTCCTACGGGATGTCCCTATTGTGCCATGTGCTGCCTGGAGGATGTGCCACGCCCGTTGCCACCTCAATGATCATGTTTTGCCTGCCCATCGGAACCACCAATTTACAACTGGTTGGTGCCCGTATGCGATCAACGAGGGTTCCGGTTGCATTGGAACCTTGACTGTTGGGAACATCCAGAGGGCTACCAACTACCGCCAGTTCTCTGGGCGGCCCCATTAGTGTCTGTGGATCCATCGTAGATAGTCCTTTCTCCACTAATATCTTTTCAACTAGAGCCTTCACTTGGCGCTCAAGATTAGACTCTCAGTCTCTGCCATGTTTCTTGTACATGTGCCTCTCCTCTACAAATCCGTGCTTCCAAGACATCCTCTTCCCTAGCCCCCTGGTGTGTCATGTGTGCTCGGGGTTTCCCAAGGCAACGGTAAGCTCGTCCCTCTCTCTGGAAGGGTTGAATGCGCCCTTCTCCTTGTCTTCAGCAAGTTTCAGTATCTTTGATACTACCTCTCTGGTCTCTGGCTTAGCAAACTTGAGGCTACTACCGGATGAATCCACACACCTCGCGTATATCCACTATTTGAGGCATGGCTTCAACTTTGGCACTTCCATATTCCTGACAGACTAAGCATCCAGTCTTGCCTTTGAACTGTCCAGACAGGGCAAACAGCGCGGGGTAATCATTGGTAGTAACAAATATTATTGCTTTGCATATGAAGTCCTCCCGCTGGAACACATCGTACATCGGCTCCCCATACCTCCATAGCCTCTCCATTTCTTGCATCAGAGGCTCCAAGAACACGTCTATATCAATGCCTGGTTGTTTGGGGCCGGAGATAAGAATAGTGAGGAGAAGGTACTTCCTCTTCTGACACAAATACGTTGGGAGGTTGTACATGGTCAAGATGACTAGCCATGTGCTGTGGTCGGTCATCCTCTCATTGAAGGGATTCATTCCATCGGTGCTCAAGCTGAATCGTACATTCCATGGGTCATCACTGAATTCTGCTTTGTACTTGGCATCGAAAGCTTGCCACTGGCTACAATCGGCCGGGTGTGCGATCGTATCATCATCCACCTTGCGCTCATCATCCCACCATGTCATCAGTGTGGCTTCCTTAAGGTTTAGGAACATACGCCAAAAGTGGTCGGTCACTGGCAAGTACCACATAACCAGGGCAGGAATTCTTCTCTTATTTGCATCGTTGCCTAATGGAGTTTCCTCTAGGGGCTGAGATTCTTGCACCACCTTCTTCCTCTTTCCTGTGGAGGCTTCCACCCCACTTTGAAGGTCATTGTTCTTGTACCGACTAGCCCCACACCTAGGACATGTATCTAAAGTCTCGAACAATGTGCCACACCAAAAAAGGATACAGTGGTTGGGGCATGCATGGATTTTTTTCAACCCCCAATGTGAGTGGACTTATAACCTTCTTCGCTTGGTATGTGTTGGCGGGAACTATGTTCGGCCATGGGAGCAACCGTGACATGAGGCACAACAGATCATCAAAACTACAGTCCGACCAGCCGTACTTAGCCTTCAGGATGAGTAGCTCAAGCACAAAACATAGCAGTGTGAAGTATGTCGGACAACCCTTCTCAACATCATACATAGTCTTCTTCGATGATTTTGTCACCCTCTCAAGATTTTCTAGACCTCTCTTGCTCTTTTCTAATATTTCTAGTCCAAAGGCCCCAAGCATTTTGTCCAAGTTGTCACCGTCATCTGCATCCACCTCACGTGCTTCGCCATCATTGCTGGCACCACCAGCATCATCACCACCTTGTTCATTGCCAATGCCACCACCTTGTTGATTGCCAAAGCCACCACCTTGTTGATTGCTATAGTCACGATCCATTTGTTGCTCAAGATCGTATGTGAATCGGGACAAGTATACTTGGGTTTCAGCTTCATCAGCTAGATCATTGTCGTTGTCATCAACAACCACTGTTTCACCATGATGAATCCACACTGTGTATTCCAGAACAAATCCTCTCCTAATCAAATATTCTTTGATGGTACTCACATCTCGAAATGCAATAAGGTTCTTACAATCTTTGCAGGGACAAATAATCGTGTCACTATTCTCTTTCAACGTCGCTGCATGCTTCTCTGCGGCTTTGATGAATTTGTCCACCTCATCACGGAAAAGAGCGTCGTGTCTTAACGAACCATACATCCGAGAGTTCCTGTAGTCCATCTTATAGAAATAAAACAACCAAAAAAAGAATATTACTCGAGAATAATTGTATATACCTGAGACACGCACCATGGTAGTAGAGGATAGTTAATTAATTGACTATTAATGCATAAATATTTTAAAATATAAATTAATTGGTTCAAATAAACAATTTCAAAGAAAACAATTAGCAACATTTAATATTTCATCCACTACCTTTCATGCAAACTCCATTCCAATTTTATGGTAGAGGATAATTAATTAATGGCCTATTTATCCATAACTAATTAAAAACACACATTATAGAAAGGAATCAAAATAAATATTAAATGATAATTAGTAGCCATGGTAGAGGATATATTTTACACATTAGCAACAATTAAAATCTTACACATTCACTTACATGCAAACCCTAGTCACATAAAGAAAAAATTGAAAAAGAAAAAAACAAAATCCTAGATCTAGATCTAGATATAGGGTTTCATGACACATGCACCAAACTTCACTAATACTACACCAAAATCAACAAAGATGTACTAACAAAGGGTGCAATTTTACTTCCCTACCTATTTACCCTAGTATAGTGAAAATTAGGGTCCAATTTCACTCATAACTAGAAGCTCCATGGAAGAGAGAGAAAACCAAAAATCAAATTACTCACTAACCAACGAATTAAACTTCAAATAAAGAGTTGGAGAAGCATTTTTTTACCTTTTAGAGCCTCTCCACCAAAGGATTTGAGATCAAAACCTCCCCCTTAGTAGAGCAATTTTTAGGAGGAGCCTACGGCCTCCCAACCTTTTTTTGTGTAGAAGAGTATGTCCCGAGGTGGAAGAAGGGGGTGGCTGCTATTTATTCGTGCGCCATCAGTAGGGACGGCTGGTGATTTAACCACCCCTACAGTCGAATAGCAGGGGCGACTGGTGACAGCCACCCCTATAAATGGGCACTGCAGGGGCGGCTGGTGATTGAGCCGCCCCTACAGATCAACCCCAACTGTAGGGGCGGTTCAGGTTACCAGCCGCCCCTACAGTGCCATCTATAGGAACGGCTGGGCTGCTGGGGCCCGAGGACGCCCACTGTAGGGGTGCCCCAACCCCAGCCGTCCCTACAGTAAAAAATGCCCCGTTCCTAATGTAAGAATCTGGCATAGTGATACATAAGTTTTTTTTAAGAAAAAAGGACAGGTAGATACACAACTAGTGTAAATTCAGTGAAACATCATGGATAAATTCAAGTGTAGATATAGCTGATGCTGATGCTGATGCTGATAAATCTTGGAAGAGAACAGTGCATGGGCGGCAATCTGCCACCATTTTACTAGGAAACTAAGTTTACAATGGAGTGTAAAAGCATCTCTGGAACCAGCTGGATATGCATGAGCTGCAAGCAAATGATTCGTGCGCTGTCTTCAGGCCTATTGAAGCTTCTGATCCACCACCCTACATACACCAACCATTGATTCAGCATGGGCAGTTTCACCCTCATCATATCGGCGATGGACACTGGGACTCTCCAAGAAAATAATGCATCCGTACTTGTCCTATCAGAACCAATCACTCACTGGAGTTTTGCTTGAATATTACATAATCCTTGTGTTTGACTTCAGTGGACATGCATCTATACAAGATGGGGCTGATTGTCTTAATAGAGTACTCGTCTTATTATAACAAACAAAAGTGGAGCAAATCCTGTGTAAATGTATACTGCTGGTAAGGAGTGCTAAGGTTGTAAAAATTTACATTGCCTTGGGAACAACCTGGAAATTTCAGAGGTCATTTCCGTATTAAATCCTACACATATAGCATGACAACTGGCCCAATGAACAGAAAAGGTTTGATTCCCATGTCTCAACTAACAATTGAAACCCACTTTCATAACGGATAAGGATCATTAATGGCTAATTCTCTGCTCTCACTAACAATTGAAAGCCACGTCCGATCTTAAGCACACCTCGATCTTAGCGATTCATTGAAAGCGACGTTGTCAGAAACTCGTACCCTCGATTTTTCTCCCACCACATAGATGATGCACTGAACCGTCTGTAGCACAGAGAAACACTAGCGTCCACCCCACTAACCCTTCATGTACCGATGACTAATAAGGTCAGTCTCAAAGGTGATGTCAGGGGAGTTTTATGAGAATTAAATAAAGTGACATGTTAGCAAAAACTACTCCTTCCTTCCTAAAATTTCATAGGAATTAAATGAAGTGACATGTCTCAATGGGATGACATGTGAGTTTCATGGGAGTTTTATTGACAGCTGAGCATTCACTTATATCCGAATCAATTCTTTCTTTACCCATTGTGCCAACGGGCGAAGCTCCTTTCCTTACGCTCATGGTCAATGACTCAGGTGTGATCGGCCCCTTACTAGTAATCCCAAAGTGGATGCAAAGCATGTCATGACTTTTGTCCATACCTTTAGCAAGTATTCTTTGAAACTCTAAAATTACTTCTTTGAGTTTAGCAAGGGCCGATTGAGAATATCTTGTTGAATTCTCATTGATTCGGTCAGACCATCAGAGTTACTAGTGGTAACATATGAAGCCGAATCATGAATATTACAATTTACCCACATTTCATTGATTCGGCTTGAGTTAGAAGAAACATATGAAGCCGAATCATGAGTATTACCATTAGCATACCTTGCTGAATTTTCATTCATTCGGCTCGAGTTAGGAGTAATATAAGAAGCCAAATTATGAGCATGAACATTTGCATATGGTGCTGAAAATTGAGAGTAATTGGCTAAATAGTTAGCATCATCATAGCTAATTCTCTCATTCATCAGCATAGTCTTATGTGGTGGAACCACATATTGTGAACTTATAGCCAATGAATAAGGATATGCATGTTGCTAGTAGCATCAAAACTCAAAGAATTCATAGTTGACATCGGCTCTTGACCATAATATCCAGAATTATGATGTATATGATGAAGACCATTAACAACATAAGTATCAGCCGATGCAATATATCTACTATCATCATGACTAGCAACACCAACATGAGAGTTCATGGAACTTGCAAAATAACAATTCGAATCATATGATGTATTTGCGAGATGTACCATGGGGTAGTTCTAGTAGTTTTGTTGTGTCAAACCTTGGTACCACATGGGCAACGAATTTGACCACCTTGCTGATTTTATAGCAACACATTGAAAAATAGCAAGCAAGATCACAAGAGGTCAAAACTAGACGCGATCGGCCTTTTGGGCTAGAGATGCAATGGTAACGGCGAGCACAAGAAGGATGGATCAACAAAGAATATGGCTAGGGCAAAGAGATTCGGCTACAAAGTATAGCCGAAGTAATTCTTCCCCAGTGGAGTCACCAAAAAGTGTGTTGATGCAAAGATCAGTCACACACCAGCTAGGACTATATCACCTGGGTCGCCATGGACCGAGCAACGCGGCAAGAATCACACTTACATGGTGAAGACCGGAGAGATTTACGAGCAAACCATCAAAGGGTAACCAATCATGCTTGCGTAACGAAGAACAACTAATTTTCGAGCAAACTAGCAAAGGAACTGTGGAAGTTCTCATCCGAGAGGGACCCCGTTGGGGCAAGGATGCCGCCGGTTGCCCTAGGTCGGCAAACAAGCCTAGGGTGCCATCCTTGATCGTCAGATCAAGCGATGAACATCAACATGGGGTTGGGAGAGAGTTTAGGGGAAAATGAGAGGAATAGATTGATTTTTGATCGATTGTGTGTTGGACACCTAAATCGTTTGTGTCCCTTATATTTATAAGGAGGAGGTGGTCTTATCTCTCAAGGGGTCGAAACCTCTTCCAAAACACGTCAAAACACACTTTAGATCCGATCTGGGGCTGCCCCTTATATTTATAAGGAGGGCGTGGTCTTATCTCTCAAGGGGTCGAAACCTCTTCCAAAACACGTCAAAACGCATTTTAGATCCGATCTGGGGCTGGCAAAGTCACTGGTTCCTGTGGGTTCCGAGCAAAACATTTTCAAAATTCATAATTAATTCATCTGGACTCCAAACGAGGCGATTCATATATGTTTTCGATCAAAGCTCGACGAGAGAAACGCAACGGTACAGTTGATTCTTGCATTTGAGAAAGGTTGGGAAAATCGGCTTAGCCGGTTTTGGGAGTCGGCAACTAGAACGACTGGACAATGTAGATCCAACTAAAAGCTGTTTTCTTCTCTCGGGCTCTAAATGCGATGATCCAAGTATGTTTTCTGGCCGTCTTGACGATAGAAACATGATGTCGGAGTCCATTATGCACTTTGGATAATTTTAGTTGTCAACAGTATATCCTAAAAAAAATTAGTTGTCAACAGTATATCCTAAAAAAATTTGTCGACACTTCCGGACGCCCCCCCCCTCCCCCTATATCTAAATCCTGGCTCCACCAACCCCGGTTTTGAGTACTTCTCGAAATTCAACTTGCAATATTTGAAAGCATGGTTCCATGCATTCTGGAAGGTCATTGTAAAATCGTTGTGAGCAATCAGAACTATCTCCTCTCTATGTTCCTTACTGCATGCATACTGCACCACGAAATTACCACTCTTATCTATTCTTTCAGTATCTTCAATTCTATCCGCACCTAAACTTTTCACGATAGGGGAGTACAGATAATTTTTATTATTTATTCTTTGTTTGCTCCAAATTATTTTTTTTCTCCTGCTCACCATCATCAACTACCATTACTAGTATACTGCCCGTGCTAACACAACGGCAACATTCGGCCAGTGCACCGTTGTCCTAGCGAGTCCCCGGGCATGGCGTCCCCTCCGTGCAGCCGCACCGGTGTCACGGGCTCCACCAACACGAAGATCTCCTTGTCCGCGCGCCGCACCCCGCCACCTGCCGAAGGTGTCGAGCCACACCCGTGCGCCGTTCCACATGGAGTGTATGCCCGTGCTAATGCTACGGTAAAATACAAAACAAGATAAATAAAATTTGTAAAAAAATATAAAAAACAGAGTCACATTGTTAGCTAAGTCAGGTTTGCAAACACTGACAAACACAAGAAAAACACGTCACAAAGATGCTGCAACAACTCAGTAAATTGTCCCATTTTCATTTAGTATATTGTATGCAACAGAAACAATTGTAAGAAGAACAAACACAATTTACGACCTTGCATAATCTTGCCAGCCAAGTATCATCAGCATTCAATCGATTTCTGGGATATATATCTAACCTTGCACTGTAGACGATGTGTGCACAATATTCAATCAAGGGAAACAACTTGATGGAGAACACTGCTTGATGATTAAAGTGTTGTTGTACCAAATACAGGTACAAGACAGAACATGCCATCTGATTGTTTCTACAAATGAAGTTGCATATATCAGGACTTAAAAAATATGCAAGTATTTTCTAATGATATTTACTAATAACAAATTACATTACTGAAATGCAGGGATGGTCTTCTCACTGAGATGCTCATCGAAGAACATAAGGCCACACATAACCTGATGTCTCATACATTAACTCATTTGAATCTTTCTCAGCGATTGTTGCCTACAACTAAAAAAGATGTCAAAACCTCAAATGAAGCTGAGTTTTAAAGCATTATTGATGAGTTTTCAAAACAGGCTACATATAAAGAGTTACAAGTAAAGTGAGGACCTATCCTGGATGGCCAGCCTGGGTTTTCAGGTATGTGGCCACATTAACACGACACGCTCAGTGCCATCATCTGCCAGCATGTTGCACATTTTACTCACGTTTGCCTCCATTCAGAGAGAATGAAACTACATACATAGCAACAACCCACAACGAAGTTACATACTGCCACGATTGCTGAAGATACCTACAATTATTAAGGTATAAGAACAAATCTATATCTGCATACCAGAATGACCACGATGAAGGCGGATGGTAGCAAATTGGAAAGAGCAGTACTCTTCCGCTCTATCAATCTTCCGCTTCTCTTCCAGAAGAGAACAGATAAGCAGACGAACGGCTTCGGCACAATTGAGTGGTGTCGTGGTGATGAGGGCGCCGCGTGGATGGCAGGAGACGCACCGAGATGATGGTGGCTTCTGATTTCGCCTCACGCGTTCGCCGTGTGTCGGGTTCGTAAACCTGGGGTCCCTTGGGGACCGGCTTCTGCGCCAAGACTCGGTCCAAGAGTCTAAAAACAACAGGGCAAAGGAACGGTCCAACAACCGATCGGAAGGCTAGGCCCAAGAAGAGCAATGCCCGCTCCTCGGCTACTTCGGCCCACCTATCCGACCGGAGCACTCAATTCAGGCTTCAGCCGCCTCCGGATGACCTCTCCGATCGGAAGGCCTGCCCCGAGCCTACTTCTGACTCCGACCCCGCGTCCCTCCGACTGGGAGCTCATAGGAGCCCTACTTTCGACTCCGACCCCCGCGACTGGGGCTTGTGGGAACCCTGCTCACCGCTCTTCTCCGACCGGCGCACTCAGAGCCGACTGGAGCCATCCGACCGAGGGCGCCCCGGTCGGCAGGAACCAGACGACGTGCGGAGAAAGGCAAGACAAGGCTTACAAGTCAAAACCACTGTACCAGGGACCATACCCTGCACGAAATAGTACTCTGCGGCCACCATCTCCCCCTACAGTATTGTAGGGGCCGCTAAAACTCCCATACGGTAAGCCCTC
This sequence comes from Miscanthus floridulus, assembly GCF_019320115.1. Taxonomy (NCBI): domain Eukaryota; kingdom Viridiplantae; phylum Streptophyta; class Magnoliopsida; order Poales; family Poaceae; genus Miscanthus; species Miscanthus floridulus. The sequence goes on along the minus strand of NC_089587.1, from coordinate 62,448,670 downwards.
GCGTGTCTCTAGACATCGATCACGGTATGGGCACCAGGATTTGCCGTACCGGGTGAACATAGCGCGACTCCTCACATGCCACTAGGCATCAAATAATATTTGTAGGTACCGGCGTCCATCCTTCCTGAAGAAGATAGCAAGACTTCCCATGCGCATCTGACATTCTACAATGACATCAACAGTGTTGGGAGCGCCTACCATTATCCAATCTTCATCAACAGTGGCGTGGGCAACAAGGCTTGAAGACATTCGTACCCTCTCCCTCTCACCTATAAAGCCATCCCCTTCATCTATAAAAGGGGATGCGCTCCCACGGATTGAAGGGAGGCTAGAGCTCCTCAGATCGATATCAACACCTCACAACTGCAGAACCGCTAAGTTCTGACCGTAACCCTTCTGGTCGAAGCCAACCAGACCTCTTGTACACCCCATTTTTCTCCCTCTTGTTTGTAACCCCACTGCAAACTTCGAGCACCTAGGCTCAGAAATAAAGTCACCGACCGACCCTGACTGGACGTAGGGCACATTGCCCGAACCAGTATAAATCCCGTGTCATTGAGTGCTAGGCCACCTCCGATCACAATGTACGGCAAAACTATAAATATTCACTAGTTGGTCACTTTCTGCACCGACAGTTGGTGCCGTCCGTGGGGAGGACGCTGTACGTTCAACACTTTTTGGTCATCGGATGGCCCATTTTTCTGCCACCCCTGCCATGGCGGGCTCAGGCGATACAATTCGCTTCGGCTCGCTGGAGTTTCCCGCACTCTCGCCCACCGGGATGTGGGTTCCACCCGTCTTTGAGCCATCCAGGCCTTCCTCTTGGGAAGCCTGAACTTTGTCGCCGACCAACTCGGCATACTCCACCTCCGCGAGGAGGCTCATGACCCGGCACCCGTCAGAGGGACGTCCTCCATGGACTCTAGGACGTGCGACTTCGACGGCGCGGCATCTATGCTTCATTCCGAGCAAACTCTCTGCTCAAACCCCGCTGTGAGTAATATACACGATGTTATGTACTTACTATTCTCTATTTTCCACCGATTACTCGATGAAACCCTGTTATCCCTAATGCAACCATCGTACGGCCAATTCCCCTATGGCCTCACGTCTTCCACGGACGCATACGCCCGGGGGCTCCGAAGGTTGCTCATGCTGCCTCCTCTCGCATATGAATTCATGGGAATGGCGAGCTATGCTTCCACCTGTTTCTTTGACCTCATGGATGACGATGGCGAGAGCGATGGCTCCAGCATCAGCGGCATGGCACCTAGCCACCGTCCATCCCGGGAATGCGCCATGGCGGACCCTTTGGGACACCCACCGATGGAAGCGGAGTTCTCATGAACTCACGCCCCTCTGGGCCCCCATGCGGAGACCCCCGAGCTCACACCTGAGCACGGGGAGGAACTGCGACAATGATGGCTGCATTAGCCACCGACTGCACCAGCACGCTCGACGCACCGTACTGTGCCCCGTGCACATAGACCAACAAACGGCGCTCGGGGTTGTGCCCGTCAGCCCCAGCGCAACGTCCCAGTTCGGGGGACTAATCCCCCGCAGTTCGCTTGGGCCAGTCAGAACGTTGTCGCCGCGATAATGCTCTTGCGCGACCTGACCGAACTGAATGACCCTTGTGAGCGGGCGATCCACCAAAACCTCTGAGCACTGTTGGAAACCACCGTTGTTCAACAAGCGGAGTGCTCCGTATCATGACACCGACTTGCGACCTCGCTCCTCATCCGAGAACAGGGATGCAACAGATGGGGCACTACACCCTATCATCGCAACAACCATAGAGTGCGGCCCAGGAAGTCACAATGGCACCTCACCTTGACTTGATGACCGCCACATGCCAACCGCCTATCTATGCGCGGCTTGGGCCGAGCCGAGACATGTGTAGCATCGACCGGAGTCCTAGCCCTGATAGCTTGGGGCCACGGACCTTTGTCCAACACCTCCAGCAAGCGCTGGTCCCACCGCATTTCAACGGAGGCCACAACAAAGGTAAGGCCAAGCACCAGGATCAAGACGAGGGCCCTTCCATGCAGAGGGGAAAAAAGAAAAGAAAAGATCACCGCCAACTGGCTAACTTTGTGTCGGTCGCCGCAGTCGATCATGCGGGCACGTAGCCCCAGCAAGACCCTCCGGGCCACTTTCACGAGCTCATGGAGAGCCCGTGCACCAACCACAACTATCCCGTCAACCATCTCTATAAGGACTGCCAGCTCCTCAAGCGTCTGCTGAGGTAGGCTGGCATGCCACGGAAAGAAAAAGGTGAAGAGGCTGCAACCGAAGAAGGGGGTGCAGCGGGCAAGGATCCAGACGACTGAAGTGATCCGACTAGAAGCCTACCGACTGAAGGACGACGATGACGATGCTCTCTCCGAGGACCTTGGAACAACTATGTCTTTTCTTCTTTTCCTAAGTTTCAGTCTTACCTTTACTTAGTGAACGCTCCTATAAGAGCACCCTGACCCGAACACTTTTTGGCTCGAGGCGCTCGGGGGCTCCACTAGGGGGCTCTACTACCCCTCTGTTTTTGTTTTTACCTTAAGTACTCTTTTACTTTTGTATGGAGAAACTCCTTCCTACCTGAACAAAAGGGTAGTTCGTTCCTTTGATTTACCTTACGTAACTTTGCTTTAGAACATTTCGACTGATCGCACCCTGCCTTTTCCTATGGCTACGACCGGCCGAGCCTCACGGGCCATGCCCTGGGCTCGCAAAGTTGCAGCCTACGGAACAAATGGGTAGGTACGAGAGAGAAAGAAATTTAAAACAAAATTATGCTAAGGGAAAACTAAGGAACGAAAGGGAACAAGCTTCCCTGAATGGAGCAACCCCATCACAAAAATAAAAACCAATTGCAGTCATTAAAACACACACGAACGTTTTACACAGGGGTTCCCCCCCACGAACTTAAACTTCTTACATTTACTAACTACTTATATTTATTAAGGTATTAAACCGACTCGGTGGTATCTGCTGATGGCGCGACCGACGAAGGCGCAGGCTGCTCGCTCCCCGGCAGCACGACGTTCGGCTCGATTAGGGCCGAGGCGATGTTCCCTCCGAACCAGGCTCCGTGCTATCTGTAGGCTCGGAGGCATCCTCTCCACACATGCTTCAGGCCATGTCTTGACGGTGAACATCCATCACCCACTCGGTGGAGACTTGCTCTGACACCGACCGTGCATATGGCATCAGGCTCTCCTCGATTGACTGGATGTCCTGCATGCTTAGGCTTTCAGCATACTCACCGCAGATAGTGGCGAAGTCCAGATTCGGGTGGTACATCGCCACTGAGGTTAGCACCCCCGACGCTCCATAAAACAGCCTATTGCTGACAAGGTCCTTGACCACGTTCGGGACCTCCACCAGCTGAACCATAGGCACGCTGGTACCTGGCGCTGACTCGAAGACTTCCAAGACGACGAGCTGGGCAGCGTTGCAGATCTAACTGAGCTCCCCTTCGAGAGCATGTCGCTCTTCATGGGACTTGGCCAGCTCCTCGACATTCCGGCTGAAGTTTGCCTTGGTCATCTCTAGGTCTAGCTCCAGCGCCTTCACCTTTTCACCCAGCTCTGCAAGAAGGGCGACAAGCTCAGAAACAGGCTGGGGGAAAATCAACACCATGAGAAAAACAAAAAAGTACGCACCGATGCGAGAGGCCTCAAGGGTGGAGAGATCCTCTGCCTACCGAGCCACCTGCTTGTGCAGCCAGGTACTCGCGTCCTCCATCCCCATCACCTAGCCCTAAAGCACGAGCACCTCCCGATCCGCTTCTGACTGGGCCCTCTGCTCCACCTCCAGGGCCTTCTGCATCGACTCTAGGGCGGCTTGCTCCGGCTCAAGGGCTACCAAGGCCGCTTGAAGTGCCGCCTCGGTGTTCGCTAGGGACGTCCATAGCCCCACCTCAATCTCCTCCTGATAGACCTTTGCCACCTCGAGCCCTTACTTGGCAGCAGTCGCCCGCTCTGCCGCAAGCTGCCCCTCCACCCACGCCATGCCCGCCTCAGCCGCCTAGACCTAGGACTCACGACAAACGGACTCCACCCAGCGCTCAAGCTCGGCCATCCTGGCGTGTTCTGCCCAGAGGAAGTAAGACTTGCGGAACGACACCTACCTTATTTCCTGTGAGAAACAGGCATGCTAAAAACAACCGATGAAAGATTCAAAGGGCAAGGATAAGTACCAGAAACTCACCTCCACGGCGAGCTACAGGTCGACCTCAACCAGTTGCCGAGCAAACTAAGCCTGCTTCCAGGCACTATCAAGCTTCGTGGATAGCTTGGTGAGTTCGGACACCATGGCATGCCCTTGCCCCTCGAAAATGTCCTAGAGCTGGCACTCCCGGGAATCCCAGAGGACGAACCTCACCCTTGATGGGTCCTTGGGGAAGGGCCACTCTAGGTCACCCTCCGATGAACCACCGGAGAGCCCAGCCTCTGACCGGACCACCGCCAGCTCCTGCAGCGACACCAGCGATTCCGCCATGGTGTCCGCCTCGTTGTCAGACGGGATCTCCACCACCACGTTCGCATGGGACGCCACCGAGCGTCCCAACTCCGTCCCAGCCATGCTTCCTTCCGGCGCCTTTGGCTCCGACGGCAAGGATAGGTCGTGTAGCCCTCCACCTAGCGAGGTAGGGAGCTCATCCCCCATCGACTCCTCCACCATGACCGGCGGAGGAGGGGCCACGAGAGTTACCTCTGATGAAACCTCTACCATCAGCACCGGGATCACTACCAACAACATCACCGCTGCTGTCATGTTATCAGCAACCACCCTAGGGGCCACCACCCCTGGGAGGGAAGGCTTCGCCGCTACCACCCTACTGCCCCCTTCGCTCACCGCAACACGCTGTAGAGTGGGCCTCCAAACCTCCCGCACGGGGGTCAGGGCAATGCTCAACCCCGGCATCCCCCGGCCGCTGACAAAAATCGTGGGTAAGCCACACTCCAAAAAATACTCAACCACCAAAAGTCGAAGAAGCGACAAAGGGAAACATGCCGGGTGGCGAGCGACACTACTCTGAAGGTAGGCTCTGACGACGATGGGCCCACAGGATGAGGACCGCTCCCGGACTGCAACCCGTGCCCCCTCACTTTAGACGGGGTCAGAGTCATCCCAACCGGCTCCTACTCGGCCTGCAGGTCGCTACGACCTCTGGCTCAGGGCTCCCCGACTGGAGCAGCAGGTGGGGCGTCCCCCAACTGCGAGTTGCGCATCGATTGGGCCCTAGTCTGCCCCTCAGATCACCCAGACCGCTCGACCATACCCACGGTAGGTGGGGCCTCCTCCGACCGCAAGTCCGGTGTTGGCACTGGCTTCGTCACTGCACAGGCACTGGTCCACCGGGCTTGTTCGGCCACATCCACAATAGGCGACGATAGAGCTAGCAATGCCGCCAAGGGGCACAGTGACCACGTCTGCTTTGCCACACGTTCACCGACGACATCCACACTCGCAGTGCGCTTCCTTGACGTAGGAACCTCCGCATGCCGCGTGGTCTCCTGCTCCTCACCAGCAGACGCCCCACAGGGTCACGACGCTCCGCCGAGGTCACGGTGACCTCCCAACTCTCCTCATCGGAGAAGATCATGTCATCCAAATCCTTAGGATCGTCCGACGCAAGTTCCAACTCGACATCGCTCATACGTTCACCGGCCCTCACACGTCGGGCGACCTCCATCTTCTTCTCTTCCTTCCGCCGAACCTCCCTGGTTTTCTTCTTCTTCTGAGTGTCCCCTGCCTCCTTCTGGGTGGCTTGCCAGGCCCTTCCCTCCGATCCCTTAGGAAGGCACGGCCGAGACTTATACCTCCCAAGCCCCTATGGAACGAATGAACCGAAATCAAAAAAGAAGGGGCAGAGAAAAAAGCACGAACAAAATAAGGGAGCATACCAGCGTGGGCACGATCAAGGCATTGAATGGTATGGGTTTTCCCACCACCGTCTCTCTAGGCCTCAGCTATAGCACTTGGCCAACGTGACTCCAGATCTCATCGTCCGGCAGCTCCTCCGGTGACACGCGGTCTGGGTTCGATCGGCCGCCGTAAGTCCACATCGGGTGCGTCCTCTCCGCCAACGGCGCAACCCAGCGGCGGTAAAGGGTGTGGAACACCCACACCCTATCGAGGCCACCCCTTATGAGCTTCCAGAGCCCCTCCTCGATGTCCTCCACCTTGTGCTTCTCCGTGTGGGCGCAGCCCCATGACCAACTCTTCAGCTTCACTGGCCTCCCACTGGTAAATGCTGGAAACAACGCCTCCATTGGATTCCAGATGTAGAACCACTCCCCATGCCATCCCCGATTGGAGTCACATGGGGAGTATGTGGGATACGAGCCTCCCGCATGTGGCTTCCTCTATAGGCGAAGCCTCCAACCGGTGCGATCTCAGCCAGACTCCAATCCACCATAGCTCTCCCGGAGAAGAAGAGCCAGAAGAGATCCATGTGTGGCTCCATCCCGAGGAAAGTCTCGTAGATGGTCACAAAACCAGCAATGTGTAGCACCCCCATCGGATTGAGGTGCTGCAGTTCCAGACCCCACTCATTGAGGAGCCCACACAGGAACCAGTGCGTGGGGGTATCCTAATCCACACTCATGGAAGGTAAGGAAAGAAACCACCTCATCGGGATGAGGTTGCGGGAACTCCTCCTCCTTCCCGGGGACCCTCCAATGCGCCACCTCCTGCGGTGGCAAAAATACCTTCACGACGAACGCCTCTAGCACCGATGCCCTCATGGTGGACGACCTCCAATCCAACATGTCGATGAGTTCCTCTCTTCTCCCTCGCTCTCTCTCCTTCTTTCCTAGAAATCTCCGCGGCTCTCGGGAATGCCCACGGCAAAGAGGAGGAGAGTAGGCGGCGGTAGACGAAGAAAAGGCAAAAGGGCGGAATGAAAACCCTCTCCCCTCTCCTACTTAAGGAAAAGGGAGCAGCGGTTATGGAGGGACATGCCGATCGGGGAAGCCAGAACGACGGGGCAAGATTTTTCTCTTTCTTTCATTTAATGTAGATAAGACATGCCCTGAACCGATGAGGCGTGCCCCGCTCGATGGAACGGCTCCTGATCGGACAGGACGTGGCCTGGCCGTGGCCCACCACTACTACACGATCAACCACTACCACACGACGGGCGTAGAAACCAAAGCGCCACCGCACGTGGGTGGCTCCCCACTTCCCTAGGCTAGACCTAAAGGAACTCGAATGATAGGTAAGGATATACACTGAATGACAGGTAAGGAAGCGAAGGGACGCCCCATGTAGGCCATGCTGACTCCGTCATGGACGATGAGCACGGGTCTCGGTCAGACATTTCCGACTGAAGCTCTCCAAACCCCATCACTCAGGTCGTCAAGGTCCTAGTCAGACTTTTCTGATTGAGGCTCTCTAAGCCCTGTCACTCCAGTCATCAAGGTAAACACTATCCCCTCTATTTCTTTACAAACCATTCATACATCCATACGCGCATTCATCTCATACGCCTAAACCCCCCGGACGGTTAGGGCATGAACCACCCAGGGGCTCGAGAACTAAGCATTGCACGTGCAGCGAAATGCACCAGAACGCTCTGTGTTGCGCCATGAAATGGCGGTTGCCTCATTCGACATGAGCAAACAACAGAGCTAGGGGAGAAAACTGTAGATGAGCACCGTGCGGCCTTTGCCCGGTCTGGTGAACCGGGTCATCTCAACCTTCTTGTTCGATCCTGAACCTCTCGCCAAGCCTAGAGAATCTCCATTGAGGGGAGGCCATTAGGTCACCCGGGTCGGTCTCTGGAATGACCTAGGCATATGTTGGGTTATAGGTAAAGGAGTAGCGGAATGCCACAAGAGGGATATGCCGACCCCGTCATGAATGACGGACCCGAATTCCGCTCGATCACACCCGTTAGCGAGCTCACCGAGCTAGTCTTTGAGCCCAAGCGATCGGGATAGGCGACGAAACTCAGCCCCTCTGGTTGTGAGGAACCAGATGGGGTAGCACAAAACAACTCACATCGACCCCCACGAAGGCCCAACAAGGCTCGGGGGCTCAAATGCCAAAAACCTTGGGACCACGACTCCAAACTCGCGTCGATAGGATCTATGACATCCGGCTATGGCTTGGGACCGTGACTCTGAACTCGCATAACAACTTCACTTCTAACTACGCTACAAAAAATCTAGGGACCGTGACTCCGAACTCGCGTAACAGCTTCACTTTCGACAAAAACCCTAGGACCACGACCCCGAACTCGCGTCGACAGGATCTACGACATATGGCTATGGCCTGGGACCGTGACCCTAAACTCGTGTTGACAGGATCTACGACATCTAGCTACGGCCTAGGAATGTGACTCCAAACTCGCATAACGGCTTCACTTCTGACTGCACTCCAAGAAACCCTAGCTAGGGACCACAACTCTAAACTCGCGAAAAAACTAACTGAACTAACTACCTTGGCTGCCCAAGCCGCACCAACATCAAGACCCACGGGCTCTGTCTCGTCCGTTTCCAGAACTAAACATTTCAAAACCACAGTGCACACCAACTCCAAGGTCTGTCTCAAACTAAACTTCCTCGCCCGATCCCCGGTGCGCACCGACGCTGGGATCAATAAGTTCTGTTTCAATCCGATCTTCGCGCCTAAAAACGCCTCAAGTACACAACGTCACCTTGGTTGAGAAAATTCTATCTCAGACTAAAAACAGGCACACACGCCCGCTAAAAATCAAACCCCCAGATGGTTTCGCCCGAACCGCCCGGGGGCTCGGGGGCTACACCCGCGGGTGCGCTCGCGCGCACCCGTCCACAAGACAAAAATCCCCCGAACGATTCTACCCGAATCACCCTAGGGCTCGGGGGCTCCTGTCGGGTTCATAAACCCGAGGTCCCTCGGGGATCGGCTTCTGTGCCAAGGCTCGGTCCAAGAGTCTAAAAACAATAGGGCAAAGGAACGGTCCAGCAACCGATCGGAAGGACATGCCCAAGAAGAGCAACGCCCGCTCCTCGGCTACTTCGGCCCACCTATCCGACCGGAGCACTCAATTCAGGTTTCAGCCGCCTCCGGACGGCCTCGCCGGTCGGAAGGCCTGCCCCAAGCCTACTTCTGACTCCAACCCCGTGTCCCTTCGATCGGGAGCTCATAGGAGGCCTACTTCCGACTCTGACCACATGATCAGGGCTCGTGGGAACCCTGCTCACCGCTCTTCTTCGATCGGCGCACTCAGAGCCGACTGGAGCCATCCGATCGGGGGCGCCCCGGTCGGTAGGAACCAGAAAACATGCAGAGAAAGGCAAGGCAAGGCTTACAAGTCAAAGCCACTGTACTAGGGACCATACCCTGCATGAAACAGTACTCTACGGCCACAATCTCCCCCTACAGTGTTGTAGGGGCTGCTAAAACTCCCATACGGTAAGCCCCCCGCGTGTCTCTGGACATCGATCGCGGTATGGGCACCAGGATTTGTTGTACCAGGTGAACATAGCGCGACTCCTCACGTGCCACTAGGTATCAAATAAAATTTGCAGGTACCGGCATCCATCCTTCCTGAAGAAGATAGCAAGACTTCCCATGCGCATCTGACATTCTACAGCGACATCAACAGTGTTGGAAGCGCCTACCATTATCCAATCTTCATCAACAGTGGCGTGGGCAACAAGGCTTGAAGACATCCGTACCCTCTCCCTCTCACCTGTAAAGCCATCCCCTTCATCTATAAAAGGGGATGCGGTCCCACGGATTGAAGGGAGGCCAGAGTTTCTCAGATCGACATCAACACCTCACAACCACATAACCGCCAAGTTCCGACCGCAACCCTTCCGGTCGGAGCCAACCAGACCTCTTGTACACCCCATTTTTCTCCCTCTCGTTTGTAACCCCACTGCAAACTTTGAGCACCTGGGCTCAGGAATAAAGTCACCGACCGATCCCGACAGGACGTAGGGCACGTTGCCCGAACCAGTATAAATCCTGTGTCATTGAGTGCTAGGCCACCTCCGATCATAACGTATGGTAAAACTACAAATATTCACTAGTTGGTCACTTTCTGCACCGACACCGTGGCTACCGCGCGAAGCGCAAAAATAGGTCGAAGACGGTGGAGGCGATCCCTGTGGGAAGTGAGGCGGTGGGGCTGGGCCGGCACGGTGGCTCGGGGCGGTGGGTCTACAGTCTCCCCGCGCGGCGGCGGGTCCGTGGCAAGCAGGCGGCGTCCCATGCGTCTTCGCACGGCGGCGGCGCGCCTCACCGGCCTCGCCTTTGCTGGTCGCGAGCGTCGTGCAGCTGCCCCTCATGCCATCCCGTCCGAGCCTGCCTTCGCCCGTCTGCAGCTCGCAGTGCGCCTCCGCCGGCCGGAGCCGCCCCACGTGGGATTGGGAATCCGAGAAGTCGCGGTCACGGGGAGGCAGAGGAGTCGCGTGGGAGGTCCGCGGGACGATGACGGAGAGCAACATGAGCCGTCGGATTTGGACGAGTAATGAGAGAGAATAGCTAAGATATAATCTGGTGCATCCGTTTTGATGGTGATATATTTTCTGGGTGTATTCATGGGTGTGGATATAGCATAGGTCATGACTGTGGAGCAAACATTTGTTGTGTGGCTGTAGATTTATTCTAACTGGTGTATTATAGGGTGGGGTAGACTCAATCGACCTCTCTTTCTATTATTTATTCTTTGTTTGCTCCAATTTACTTTTTCTTTCTCTTACTCACACAATCGTCAATGGCCATGTGCGTCTGAAGAGATGGATCATGGCTTTTATTATCCACTGTGCTAACCATTGTCAACTGCCATCAGCATTTGTCAACTGCTTACATATTTTTAATACATTTTTAGCTACCTTACGTCTAGAAAATTATGTGCACGTTTATTGCTAATTTAGAAGTGTTCCATTCATTCCCATGAATAATTTACCATTTGCATCTTCATTATTTTTATAGGCCTCATGCTATTAACTAATCATATTTTTTGATGCGCAGTAGCTGTCAAGGACGGGAACGTGCATTCAGAAATTAGGACATTTTTTCCCAAACACCATGCAATCCATAAGCTATCAAGTACCACAACACTAATGCGCAAATTCTTCTTATCATGATTCATGAAAGCAATTATGACTCATGCTGTTCACTTGCATGATTGTGTTCTTTTTCTTCCACAAATCTAGCATCATTCGCATAGCAATTTTTGTGAAGGGTCTGGAGGGGCCTGGCCATGTTCGTTTTGCTGAAATTTGGCTGCTGTTGATGCTTATGCTGATTTGTTGTGAGAGAATAATACTGTTCGTTCGCTGTAAAGTACTGCTAGAGTAGTGCTGAGGCGAAAAGAAGACATTCACATAGCATTATTGAATTATGTCTTCAAGTTCCTTCAAAACATTTCATTACCTTTTTGTTTTGTGCTAAAGTGGATGCATTTTTTTACAACCAGACTTCAATTTGATTTTTTTACAACCAGAATTTAACTTAAATATTTTCAAGAAGTCCTGCAGCAACAGCAGGGAATTCAACTATAATCAGATACCTGAAACCGACTAAATCTTAGGCAACGCACATGAGTCACTTATCTTCACTCCATACTCCGAAGTCTCTTTGATTTAGCGTCTAGGAAAACATTGTCCGCGCCTCCCATTCCTCTCCCTAGCGTTGATAACAGACGCACACGGACCAGTAAAGTTAGTGGCGTGAGAGCTGAAGTATTTACCGCTCACATAGACGTTGGATACTTGAGGTCATCAATTTCCCCTCCACTGCTCCATTCTACGGTCTCACTGGTTTCCACTCGTAGCAAAAAGTTGCTTGTACTATAGCATAACAAATCAGGGTTTTTTTCTGGCACGACGGGACAGCCGCAAGAGCTAGTACTTGTGTATTTTGTACCAATAGCATCTTCTGAAAGCACTCCTCTCACGATTCGTTCGTGCATGGTGATCTCGACTTTGGGTGCCCAAGTATCGTGTCGGGTTGGGCATGGTTTGAGGAAATTGACAACCTGTATGGTGCTCATCACAGTGAGTAATGCTTGAGCTGATGAATGAGGCTGATATAGTGAGAGTGGAGCTGGCCTACCGTCCTTCGGCTGTGTAGCAATTTGAAGACAGGAAGAAGGAAGCACTACCATTCCCTCATCCTTCAAAGCGACATCAAGTCTCGGCAAAAAAATGCCCTGAGCATGTGCCACATGCACATCATGGGGCACATGCCCTTGAAGGCAAAATTTACTTTCCCGCTCTATTGACTCCAGTAAAAAAAAACAAGCATCTATGACCATCATTTGCACAAAACAGATCCCTAGCTTCAACATCCCATGTACCATCAAGGTTGTGGTACGCATTATGACTCATCAGTGACGTCATGGATAGATGCAATGTACACCACGAGAGGCTTCCCAGAGCGCTTGATGCGCTACAAGACTGCCTCCTTTTTGTGGTGTTCCGTGGGCATCAGCTCAGGCTCGTCGTACTGCAGTGGGCCCATAGATACCAGCCTTGGCCAATAAGCCTATGTGTTGGCGAGCTTGATCTGGTCGGGGATACCGTAGATGGATCATGGTTTCTTCCCACGCGCCATAACCACCGACCAATAGTTGTTGTCGAGTGTCTCCTCCATCTCAATGATCCAATTGGCACACCCAACCTCCATTCCTCTAATGGTCCTCCCCAGGTTGATCTCCTCCTCCTCCATCTACACCATCTCTACAATCTCCAGCACAGGGTTGCAGTGCTATTGTAATTGCTCCTCCTCCTCCAAATGTACCACCTCGACAACCACTAGAAAGGGGCACTACTTATCGGGGTCATAACCCTGGGGTGTCTCAGGGCACCGATTAGTTAGTAGACCATGCGGCCCACAATACGCTAGCTGGCGAAAGCCCAAACGACCGAGGCCTAGCCGAGCCAAGCAAGCTAGGATGGACGCTAGGGCCAGGGTCGGCCACGACCTCTTCATCCTGCCTCGGCCACAGTACGTATGAAAAGAGCACGACCTCGCCCCTGTCACGACCCCTGAAAGGGATGGGGAGTGGTCGAGCCCCGCTAAGTACACCTACTCTAGCAAGGGTAGGCACGCCTCACTGACCCCGCGAGGACCGAGGGGACAGCAGTCACCTCGGTCCGGTCAGATGCCAGCCCTTCGGCACAAAGGTCGGACAAGACAATACCGCCCTGAGGAGGTGACGATAGGCACGACGACCATCGGCCAAATATGGCCCGACAAGACGCATGTACGATCTCACCCACTACGGGTGGGATCCACGATGAGGGCCTTGATTTAAAAGCTACCCGGACCGACGAGAGCCACGACCCTGACGATAGAGATTGTGGCCCTCAGCTCCTCAGTGATGACCAGGCGATCAACAACCTAAGGGCGGCTACCAACTCATGTACCGTGCCCCAGGAAACCAGGAGACAAGGACAAAGACCATGGTGGAGATCACGTCGCACAGGACGGCTGGCGAGCTACCACCGTGCCTACAGTGCCGCCACAGCTGGCATAGTAGGCACCACGCCACAACATGCTACGACATGGCCACAAGACGATGACGACAGCCATGCCCAGACGTGCTCCACAAGATGGCATAGCTTACAAGCCAAGTTAGCTAGGACCCCCCTCAGGCTCACGACCCTTCGGTCGGGAGAACCTCCTACTTTGTATGCTCCCTGGCCCCGAACTCTATATAAGGGTAGCCAGGGCACCCATTCTAGACATTCTGAGTCCCCTACTCATTCACTCATTCTTCATCGTAGTAGGGCTCTTGAAGCTTCCCTTTGGGTGGCCCATCGCCTAGCTTAGGTCCTCCTACCTCTTTCACTATTCTTACACCCCCCATTGTAAGAACTTCAGAGCATTCAAGCAAGGAACACACACTCGATCATCTCTGAGACTAGACGTAGGGCCCTGGCCTGAACCAGTATAAATCATCGTGTCTTTTGGATGCTACCATTGTCTTTCTGGAGCAGCGCGACAATCGTATAAGTTTACTAGTTCGGTTTACGAAACATCGACACTACTGCTGCTGCTGCTACTACTACTACTCCTCCTCCTCTATATGTACCACCTCATCATAAAAAGCCCACATATAGACTCTTACTATACTTGCTGTAAACATAACATTGTGGATTCAATGTGTTGCATGTATCAATGCTCGCTAGGGCCGGGCACGGTCTAACTGCCAGTGGTCGAGCATTTTGGTGGACCCACGGAGGCTGTAGCCATCCGATAGAGCTCTTTCAATGCACATATCTCCAAGCATATCCAACAATGATGTGCATAGGGGCACATGCCCTTGAGGGAAAAATGCCTCCATCAAGTATCAGGTTGACAAGTCACAACTATGGGTTGGTCATGCCCTTGGTGTAACACGACCGCCTAATGGCCACCTAGGTACTATAAAAATTAACATAATGTAATGCTTTAGGTTTGCATATACAAATTGTGCCTACCTCTATTTATTATAAATAAATTGCAAAAAAAACTTTCTAGACCATTTGTCATCATGAAAGATTTGAATCTCCTTTTTCTCAATAGATGCGTAAAGCATGGTAATATCTCTGTCCTAGTTGAGAATTACCAAGTAGAATTGCATGTAGTTAAATATACATACTGGGGTTGTCTCCTACTCAACAGCTAGAAGTCTATACAGAGTAAGCAGTGGCAACTGGTTCTCCATAACGACGATGTCTGATTTGATAGAGGCACCCATGATAATCGAAGACAAAGTTGTCTCTTGGGTAACGGAAATGGCACTCTATCAAGGAGGCGGGGGTTTTTGTCCTCAAGGGCATATGCCCCTATGCACGTCACCATTTGATGTGCTTGGGTACGTGTGACTGCAACAGAGAGGGCTCAAGGCACATGGCCACATGGGGTAGTATGTACTCCAACTCCTATCCTAGCATGGTAGCAGTAACACCAAATGGTTTGGTCATATGATCGCAGCAACAGACATGTGACACAGATGTCGGCTCAGGATTATCTAGGTTAATAATTACCATTGTTGAGGGTGTATCATATGGTAAGGACCCCAATTAATGTGTTTAGAGCCCAATTACATAGCTTAGGGGCTTAAGATGTTTATGGCCCGTTTGTAGCCTCTAGAGACACTCCCACTAGCGGGGAATAATGAAACCCTCCCTTCCCACCTCCATTATAAAAGAGGAGAGACACTACTACAGAAACGTTTTTCGCGGCGGGCGAATTTGCTTTCCCGCAGTGGGCAAACGCGTTCGCCACCGTCGAAAGGTCACGGTAAATCATGGCCTTCCCGCGGCGGGCTGCTTTGCCCACTGCGGTTAATCGATTTCCCGTGGCGGGCTCTTTAGGATGCCCACCGTGGTTAATAGTTTAAAAAAACAAAAAAAACCCAGGAGCCCATCGGCGAGCCCATTCTCGAGCCCACCGACGAGCCCGTTCCCAGCTCAATACCAGTGCCACCGCACCTCGCTGGATCCGCCGCCGAGGTCTCCTCCTCGCCGTATCTGCCGCCGGAGAGGTCATCCTCACCGGATCCGTGGCCAGGGAGGACGACCTCGCCGGATCTACAGCCAGGGAGCGCAGATCGACCGGATCCATGGCCGTGGACGAAGAGGAGGCTGGACCTACGCCGTGGACAACGAGGGCGCTGGATCCGCCGTGAGGCCATGGAGGAGGCTGGCGTCGTTGATCCGCCGCCAGGACGCCTCGATCTGCTGTCGGGAGCCTCGATCCATCGCCGGGACACCTCGATCCAGCCTTGGAGGAGGCTATCGTCGTCGATCCGCCGATGGGAGCCTCGATCCGTCGCTGGGAGACCTCGATCCAGCCTTGGAGGAGGCTGTTGTCGTCGATCCGCCGCCAGGACGCCTTGGTCGCCCTTGGACGAGGTCGCCGCCGTCACGCCCAGCTGTCGCGGCCCCGTGCGCGCCGTCGCCCGACCGGCCGTCGCGCGCCGCCCGGTCGCGCGCCGCCACGCCGCCCGCCGCACACCGCACCGCAACCGCCTGCTCCACCGCGGCCTCCTCGTTGCCGCGCGCCGATGCAGCCTCCTCTGCATCGCTCCTGCGGGGGATGGGGCGGAGGAGTAGTGAGAGAGTGGAGGGGATGGGGATGGGGAGGGGGAGTGAGAGATGAGGACCTGGGCTGCGGGGAGGGAGATGAGAATGAGAGAAAGAGTGAGATGAGAGTCCCAAACTCTAGCTCTAGCTTTTATACTCAATGGCAGAAATCGGGCCTTGCTGGGCCAACTGG
Organism: Miscanthus floridulus; assembly: GCF_019320115.1. Classification (NCBI taxonomy): domain Eukaryota; kingdom Viridiplantae; phylum Streptophyta; class Magnoliopsida; order Poales; family Poaceae; genus Miscanthus; species Miscanthus floridulus. The sequence goes on along the minus strand of NC_089587.1, from coordinate 62,432,455 downwards.
GCCTTGGCCTTTTACCGTGGCGGACCTTATAATATGCCCGCCGCGAAAAATAGGCTTTACCGCGGCGGGCAAGATAAAGCGCCTGCCTCGGTAAATCAACTCTTTACCGCAGCGGGCAGTTTAAAGAGCCCACCACGGTAAATCGTATTAACCGCGGTGGGCGATTCATACCGCCCGCCGCGGTAAATAACAATTTCCTACGACAGGCAAGTAAGGTGGCCCGCCACGGTAAACCCTTTTCCCGCAGCGGGCGCCTCGGTGGCCGGCCTCGCTGGCCGGCCACCGGTTAACCATGGTGGGCAAAAGAGGTGCCCACCACGGAGCCCATTTTGGCCACGCTGTGCAAATTGATTCCTGTAGTAGTGAGAGAAGGTGGAGGGGGGAGCCTTGGTTCATCTAGCTCTCTCATTCTCTCCACTTCCACCTCTCTTATGTTCGGTCCGAGACCAACAACCATGATAATTTGGATGAAGATTTATGAGTTTATTTTTTCATCAAAATTCACAAAAGAAAATGTTGTAACTATGATGTACTTAGATTTAGGGGGTTACTATTTGTTTTTGTAATAGCCAAGGTATATAATTAATTTTTGGAACAAAATCCATCACATCTTTCATAACATGAGTTCATTTATTATAAAACATTTCATAGATCATATTGAGAACTCAACAATCACATCTCTCACAACATGTGTATTCGTTGTCACTTGAATAGCTCCCCTCTCTCATCTCACAGCTCCTCACCCTCATCTTCTCTATAGTCTCGGGCTACAAGACCAAGCCCCTGTTTTCTCATACAATTCAGTGTTCTCACATATGACTAAGAAATAGTTTTTTGACTCATCGATCAATGCATTCTGATTCTAATGTAAGACCCAGTAGTCTCTAAGGAAAGATATGTATTCTTACCCTGGTTACTGGTAGCGTCTAAGGGTATGACAGTATATATGGCGTAAGTCTAGCATTTAAGAATCTGATAGGTAGACAACCTCTGTGAAATTCTGTCATTAATACATAGAGGCAATCATCAAAGTCAATGACATTAACGTCTAAAGTCTGACCATCAAAAAGTGCACCTGCAGGCTCAACTCACTTCCCTTGGTGAATGCATACGAGTTGATGACCTGGGTGCCTACCCTGCGGTTCTTAGAGACAACACACCCACTACAAAATCGGCGAGAGTCGGTCTTGTCTGAAACTATGACCACAAACTTCTTTATTCACATAGAAGTTCTATATATGCACTCAGCACTTGCATGCATTTATGTTGAAGGCTTACTTTTTTATCTGGTATAATGACAAATATTTCTACTTTGTGAAGTCATGACACATACCATAACTGAAGTAAATTGGGTAATATATATTTTTTTAAAAGAAATAGAACAGGAAGGTGGGACATGACTATTTCATAGCCCAACCTCTTTGAGCTTTCAACATATCAAGGAACAGATAGGCGGTGCATGCATTGGTAGAAGTAGCTCCTCTCCAGCAGCTATGGACTGTGCTTAGGTATTTTTAGTCTTTTGTAAAAACGGTTGTCTATCGCATTTCTATATGCGATCAATACTTGCAGTTGTATTTTTTTGGGTAACTTTGTTGCCTCTAACGTTCGGATTATCTTTTGTTACTTCCACAGAGACTATCTAGTGCTGCCTAATTAGTGTTTCTATTACGAACCATGGTTTCCTCGATGCTCTATTCTTACATCGTCCTTGATCTTACATCGCAGTGGCATTTAGGTAACATTACATGGTCTTATGTGCACCCTCTATTTATGCCTTCAATATTGCTTCATAGGCCTATTGCTGCTTTTTGTTCACAGCAACACGGGGTCATGTTATCTTCTTTCCTTTTGTTGTAGTTGTATTACCTTTTGGAGTTGCATTGTGCCTAATAGATTAGGAAGCAACAAAATACAGTGGTCCCTAACATATAGGCATTTATTCATGCTTTGATGATTAAGACATGATGTCCTTTGGTCTATTATTATTCCTGGCAGGTTATATATGATGTGCTGCTTCCTATGTCTCTGGGCTGCTAACATTGAAGGCTCTGTTACATCTACATATGTCTCGTTTGATCTATTAGGTTAGATTTCTTATTGACCACCTAATGCTACATGGTAATGCAGTTTAAATCAGTAGTCTATTAGATGTATGGTATCTTTATGATTAGTGCTTCCTTACGGGCCAGTTCAAGATTAATACTTTATATGCAACCCACAATGCCTGATAGGCTGCCCATCTCCTTTTGTGCCCCCTACCTTTATCATATATTTAAAGGTAGGTGCTCGCCACACCCAAACCAGCATCTTCAAGTAGCATTATCAGATATTTAAGACAAGCTACGTACAAAACCTGTTCAGTTCCATACGATATACATCGGGCTACGGCCACCACACTGAATGCATGTGCCGCTATCAAAATTTAGGTACGCCATGCTCATCTCCGTACGTACGTAGCATTCCACTCTACATATACACGAATGTAACATAATGCAACATATTTGCAGATTCACCTACCAGGCAAAGCACAACATTCATATGCAGTGGTCTTTGTAATCGTGAACCAAGATACTAAAACCAGGCATCAACAAACCATGATCAGAGTGATATCATCCAATGAGTAAAATATCCTTGAAACAACAGCTGTAGTATATATGTAAGAGAGATTATATAACTATGTATATATCTATGTATTACTTTCATATAATCTTCAAACCATGAAGCAAACATATATTTTCAATCTATACCACCCACGCTTCGCTCATCCACACGCGCATGATTTGTGCTAGTTCTTCTCATCATGATTCACGAAAGCAATTATGGCTCATGCTATTCACTTGCATTATTGTGTTCTTTTTTTTTCTTCGATGACAGATCTAGCATCATTCGCATAGCATTCTTGAATTATGTCTTCAAGTTCCTTCAAAACATTCCATCACCTTTTTGTTTTGTGCTTAAGTGGATGTTTTTTTACAACCAGACTTCAATTTTACATTTTTTTTAAAAAAAACCAAATTTAACTTAAATATTTTTTAAAAGTCCTGCGGCAACGAGCGGGGATTTCAACTAGTATCTTATACACCCAAATAAGGGAGGTGCTAAGAATCAGATACCTACAACCGACTACTTTCTCCATCATAAAAATAGTGCATTTCAGTTAAGGTGTTTCTCCTTAAATTATGTTTTAACAAACTTTACCAAATCTAGACATTGACACCATGTAGAATGCACTATATTTTAGTACAAATGGCGAGCACAAGAAGGGTGGATCAACGAAGAATATGGCTAGGGCAAAGAGATTAGGCTACAATATATAGCTGAAGCAAATATTTCCTAGTGGAGTTGTGAAAAAGTGTGTTGACGAGAAGATCCATCACACACCATCTAGGACTGGATCACTCGGGTCATCATGGACCCAAGAACGCGGCAAGAATCACACTTACGTGGTGAAGAATGGAGAGGTTTACGAGCAAACCATCAAAGGGTAACCAATTGTGCTTTGCTTGACGAAGAACGACTAGTTTTCAAGCAAACTAGAAAAAGAACCGTCAAAGCTCTCGCCCCAGAGGGACCCCGTTGGGGCAAAGATGTCGTCGGGTTGCCCTAGGTTGTCCAGCAAGCCTAGGCACCATCCTTGGTCGTCGGATCAAGCGAAGAACAACAACATGGGGTTAGGAGAGAGTTTAGAGCAAAAAGAGAGAGAGGAGTAGATTGATTTTTGATCGATTGTGTGTGCTGGACAGTTCAATCATTTGTGGCCCTTATATTTATAAGGAGGGAGTGGTCTTATCCCTCAAGGGGCCAAAACCCCTTCCAAAACATGTCAAAACGCATTTTAGATCTAATCTGGAACTGGGAAAGTCAGCTAAGCCGACTTGGATCAGCTAAACCGGTTCTTACAGGTTCCGGGCAAAAAGCTTCTGAAATTCATAATTAATTTTATCTGGACTTCAAACTAGGCAATTCATATATGTTGTCAATCAACTCGACGAGAGGAACCCAATGATATAGTTGATTGTTGCATTTGAGAAAGTTGAGAAAGTCGACTTAGCCGGTTTCGGCTGGGTCAGCCTAGCAAAAATGTTGTATTCTTCGCTCGGTCTCCAAATGCGATGATTCAAGTATGCTTTCCAGACGTCTTGACGATTTGGACAATTTTGGTTGTCAACAGTACTCTAAAATTTTTTGTTGACACTTCCGAACGCCCCCCCCACCCCCCCCCCCCACCCCCACCCCACCCCACACACACACCCGCGCTCAATATCTAAATTCTGGCTCCACCCCTGGTTCGAAATTCAACTTGCAATATTTTGAAAGCATGGTTCCATGCATTCTCAAAGGTCATCTTAAAATCATTGTGAGCAATCAGAACCATCTTCCCCTTTATGATCCTTACTGCATACTGCACCACGAAATTACCGCTCTTATCTATTCTTTCAGTCTCTTCAATTCTATCCACGCCTAAACTTTTCACATTAGGGGAGTAGAGATGATTTCTATTATTTATTCTTTGTTTGCTCCAAGTTATTTTTTTTCTCCTGCTCATCATCGTCAATGGCCATGAGCGTCTGAAGAGATGGATCATGGCTTTTATTGTCCACCATGGTGCTAACAATTGTCAACTGCCATCCATAAATTCTTTCAGTCTTAATAATTGAGTGGTAGAGCACCTGCCTTTGTCTCAAAAGAAAAATTGTCAACTGCCATCGGCATCTGAAGAGATGGATCATGGCTTTTATTATCCACAATGGTGAGCCAGGCATTCGTATATCTAAGGATATGAAATTAGGGTTAATAGACCGGTTAGTGCAGATGTCCCTGTCTCCCTGAACTGTATCTGTGGCCTCAGTATGTAGTTTCAAGAGTTTCACTAATGCTTACATATTTTTTAAAAACATTTTTAGCTACCTTACGTCTAGAAGATTATGTAAACGTTTATTACTAATTTAGAAGTTTTTCATTCATTCCCATGAATAATTTACCATTTGCATCTTCATTATTTTTATAGGCCTCATGCTATTAACTAATCATATTTTTTGATGTGCAGTAGCATTCAAAGACGGGAACGTGCATTCAGAAATTAGGACATTTTTTCCAAACACCATGCAATCCATAAGCTATCAAGTACCACAACACTAATGCGCAAATTCTTCTCATCATCATGATTCATGAAAGCATTTTTTTGAAGGGTCTGGAGGGGCCTAAGCCCCTACAGTTAAGCAATATATTAAAAGAGCAACAAAACAGACAGGTCCAATACAAGAGAGTTCAAGAGACAAAAAAAAAAACATCCGCACAACATTATTGAATTATGTCTTCAAGTTCCTTCCAAACATTCCGTCACCTTTTTGTTTTGCGCTAAAGTGGATGTATTTTTTTTACAACCAGACTTCAATTTGATATGTTTTTTAACCAGAATTTAACTTAAATATTTTCAAGAAATCCTGCAACAACGACCGCGGAATTCAACTAGAATCAGATACCTGAAACTGACTAAATCTTAGGCAACGCACATGAGTCACTGATCTTCGATCCAAAGTCTCTTTGATGTTGCTGTTTTTCCTCCACTACGCCAGAATGTTACAGTAGGAACGGGGCATTTTTACTGTAGGGCGGCTGTGGTTGAGGGTGCCCCTACAGTGGGCGTCCTCGGGCCCCAGCAGCCCAGCCGCCCCTACAGTTGGGGCTGATCTGTAGGGGCGGCTCAATCACCAGCCGCCCCTGCAGTGACCATTTGTAGGGGCGGCTAAATCACCAGCCGCCCCTACTGATGACGCATGAATAAATAACAACCACCCCCTTCTTCCACCTCGGGACACACTCTTCTACACAAAAAAAAAGGTTGGGAGGCCTTAGGCTCCTCCTAAAAATTGCTCTACTAAGGGGGGAGGTTTTGATCTCAAATCCTTTGGTGGAGAGGCTCTAAAAGGCAAGGAAATGCTTCTCCAACTCTTTATTTGAAGTTTAATTCGTTGGTTAATGAGTAATTTGATTTTTGGTTTTCTCTCTCTTCCATGGAGCTTGAGCTAGTTATGAGTGAAATTAGACCCTAATTTTTACTATACTATGGTAAATTAGGAAGGGAAGTAAGATTGCACCCTTTGTTAGTACATCTTTGTTGATTTTAGGGTAGTATTAGTGAAGTTTGGTGCATGTGTCATAAAACCCTATATCTAGATCTAGATCTAGGATTTTGTTTTTTTATTCTTTTTCAATTTTTTCTTTATGTGACTAGGGTTTGCATGTATAGGTGAATGTGTAAGATTTTAATTGTTGCTAATGTGTAAAATATCCTCTACCATGGCTACTAATTATCATTTAATATTTATTTTGATTCATTTCTATAATGTGTGTTTTTAATTAGTTATGGATAAATAGGCCATTAATTAATTATCCTCTACCATAAAATTGGAATGGAGTTTGCATGAAAGGTAGTGGATGAAATATTAAATATTGCTAATTGTTTTCTTTGAAATTGTTTATTTGAACCAATTAATTTATATTTTAAAATATTTATGCATTAATAGTCAATTAATTAACTTGACTATGGAAGGGATATAAAGGTAGCTCTATTTCGATGCCGCTGGATCAAGCAACATCAATTCAATGAGATCGGACAGAGAGTCGTCGACCTCTAGAATGTAGGCTACCAGGATGACCCTTGGGTGCTCGTTGAACATGTCGCGCAAGTCTTCTATATGCTTGACCCGCAAAGTAACCTCCTCCCAAAGAAGAAGACAAAGCACGTGGTGGCCTCCGAGAAACAACATATCATCGGAGTTGATGGCGTGGACGATGTTGAAGCTTACAATAAGTGCGATGAGATGCCGCTATTCACAAATTTTGTAAAAAGATCGAGGCTGTGGAAAAGAACCTGCCCAAAGATGTATTGCCATGGGAACGAAAAGGTGTCAAGGGGAAAGTTGTCACGGTGGGCTAGCTAGTTTATGTAAGTGTGTCAGTGTTCGTAAGACTACATTCATGTATGTGTGTGTGAGACTACATTTATGTATGTGTGTGTGAGACTACATTCATGTATGTGTGTGAGACTACATTCATGTATGTGAGACTACATTTATGTATGTGTGTTTGAAACTACATTTATGTGTGTGTGTTTAAGATTACATTCACGTATGTTTGTGTGAACAATGTGTACAAAGAATTTATCAAATTATGAAAAATTATGAAATTACCAAAATAAAAGTTGTAGATCTCCATGAGTTATTCAACTTTGGTATTCATTACTTTTTCAGTTGAAATGATTTGGGGGTCTAAATTATGGTTTCAACTTGTCTTTTTTCAAATTTCAAAATTTGAAAGGTTCAAATTTAGTCAAATGACGAGATAACCAAAATAAAAGTTGTAGATCTTGATGAGTTGAACAACTTTTGTATTCATCACTTTTACATCTAAAATCATTTAGGGTTTGAAAATTTAGTTTGAACTTGTCAAATTTCAAATTTCAAATTTTAAACCCGTCCTCATTTGCTTCTCTTAATTGCTATTTTCTCTGAAGTCTGAACCCGTCCTCAAGTTGTAACTCCCCAGGTTCCATCTACCTGTAATTTGATCAGGTTTAGGTTGTACCTACATCCACGGAATGGTTGGTCTGTTCCTTGTGCATGTCTTACCATTGTCTGGTTCTTATTCACCGTCTGCTGGTCTCATGTAGATTTTTCAGTTTTCCTTTTATATACATCTGTATCCTTTCGTCTTAGAATGACTGAATTCTCATTAGGCATGTTTTTTATGTCGCAGAAAGGAGGCAAGCTAAGGCATCAGGGAGAAGTACCCTGATAGAATCCCTGTAAGCCTTAAGTAATTTTTTCCCCATGTCCTCCGATTATTTCCATGATAGCTTTTGTTCTCATTCAAATTGGCTTTCTTGTAATGTAGGTCATTGTTGAGAAGGCCGAGAGGAGTGACATCCCAGACATTAACAAGAAAAAGTCAGTTCTTAACCATTTCAAGATTATTTTCATTGCATTTCCCTTCTTTTTTTTGAATAGTTGTCCTGACATTACATTTTTTTTTGTATTGTACTTCTGAAAGTAGTCTTAGCAATTGTTGTCATTGATTTTGTTAAACGCTTGATAATGCAAAACTGTTGGCTGTGGGCATTATCCTTGTGCCAATCATGCCTTTAAAGTATTTTTTCTGCAAGTTGCCATCTACAAATTGATTGCTTACTCTTGGGTACCTGTCTTGTATAGTAAGGCTGTCTTGTATAGTAAGGCTATGTTTACTAAGCAGAGTGTTTGGAACGCCTTTCTGAAGGTAGCTGTGAAGGCTGCAGAGCACAAGAGTACAAGAACATAAGAATAACAAGATAATTGTCATATGAAAACTGTTCATTTGCAGTGAAAGTGGAAACCATAACAAATAAAAGGGAAGCAAGCTAGTGCCTACCAATTAAGAGAATTTCGACCAATTCATCAGATAAAACAATAACCAAGACCTGGCAGGTTAAGTTAATAAATTAGAAATATGTGAGCCTACAGCCACAGTAGCATAACCAGTCAGAAGTAACCCTCCAGGATTCAGAATTAGTAAATTAAGAAAAGGCCAAACAAGAAGAGTTACAAGATACATACTTTTTACACACAAGAGTAAAAGCACAACCAAAAAAAACCCGAGACTGGTAAAAGCATGCAAAGGGCCATGAAGATAACACCACTTTGTACCTGTAGCTGAGCAAAAGCAGGAGGTAACATTTTGTCATTTTTCGTACCTGCTGCCAACGCCTACAGTGCACCATGCCCACACCACCGCTGATGCTTTGAAAGATATTATATGGCTTAAGTTTATGGGTTAGATTTACAGTCAGGGAGAGCCAACCGACTTGTCTTGGTCGTGATATAGTGGCTACTCAGGTGACTACATTCGACTTTACGACTTAAAAACTGCTTAGTTCTTTAGGGGTGTGATACTTTTTAAGATTGTGCTTGGCCAACTTATCAAACACAGGGCTTCTGAATATAGGTTTCCATATTTTTGTTCTTGGTGCTACTATCAGAGCTTGGTCACCAACCACTCTCAATAGCCATACTCGCTAGCTACTAATCCTCTTCTCTCCATATTTCTTAACCAAGTTCTGTTGCTTGCACCATTCAGCATTTATGGACAGTTTGTGTTGTCTGTCTCCTGTTCTATCCAGCTGAGCTTGGTCACTAGTGGCGGGGAGAGTGTTTGGATGAATAGATTTTGATGATGAAGCAAGGTTGGTTAGCTATTTACTGCCATGAGCTGGTGCAGAAACATTATTATATGTTTTAGAAACTGGTTGAGAAATAGCGCCAAGAGCACAATTTCCCTTCTTTGGACCATATGCTGCAATTCTTCTTGGTCTTCTAGTTTAATTTGAACTATGGGTACCCTATTTTATAAATTTGGCTTCTGAATGAATTAATGAAATGATTCTGGCAGTACATTTGCCCCGGCATGCATTTGAAACAGAAATAGGCGTATTTTCAAATATGTTCTGATACTGTGTATTTTATGATGAAAACAATACCTATGACATAAATTTTATACATCTGGAAGCTATGAAGGGTGTAACTGGTGTTTTTTATTCTCGGTCACGCAGGAGTGCTGCAAAGAAGAGAATTACAAACCCCCCTTCCCCCCAAGGAAAACAGATTAAATTCATGCCTGTTAAATTGTAAAAGGGCGACCCAATCTAGTAACCTTGTTGTAACTCCATTAAAAACAGTCATCCCTGTGTTTCCAGAGAATCCATGCACCCAAGATGATTAGGGAGTTTAAACCTTGCTGGGTGGGGCCACTCACAGCTGAAGCAGCTTTTTTCTTTGGGTAAACACAGCTGAAGCAGCTCTGCACTACCTGTCATCAAATGAATTCTCCCTTGGTTGAGGAGAAAGGATGGTGAGGCCCACTCTCAGTACGTAAAACCAGATTTGGCAGGCAAAAACTAGACACTAAGACATGCTGAATAGCCTCGTGTTTCGGATGGCGCCAATCCATCTGTTGTGCAACATTGGTTGTGAGCCACAAACCAGAGGAAGAACCGGCATTTAGCAGGTGCCCAAGACTTCCATATCCGCTCCCAATGGCCAAATAGACAGCACCTTGAAAAAGAGCATCATAGGCTGACTTGGTTGTATATTGGCCAGATAGGCACCATACATGCTTATGAGCTTATCTGTCATATCTTATTGGAGCTGTAGCTCGGCAATCAAATCCCATAGAGTAAGGAAATCAGCAATGGCACCCTCTGTCAAAGCACCCTGTAAGTCATGAATGCATTGATGGTTTGTGAGGGTTTCCAGCACCATTCTCTTATTTGCTCTTTTGGGCACCAATTCAAAGAGGTGAGGAGCTAAATCCTCAATATGTTGCTTAAGCAACAACTTGTCTTTCCAGAAGATAGTACTGGTGCCAACACCAATCTCTGTAATCACCGCCATGGAGAAAAGGCCTTTTTTGAAAAAATTGTGATATCTCCCTGTAAACTGTGTGTTCTTAGTTTTGAAGGCAGTTCTTTAGGTTGTACCATTTGTGTATCTTGTTGTGCACCAGTTTTCCTGTTTTATTTTGTTTATTAAGTTGTTTTTGTTATGAATTTTAATACAAACTTTTTTGTGGTATGTCCATTTGATTTTTCAATTACTGGGCTGTAGTAAAATTGTTGGTAGAATTTGTTACTGAATGTAGCTATTGCTCATATCTTACAATGGAACTTATTCAAGGAAAAAAATAGAAGATGATGTCTTATTCTTCAAATAGTTCTAAGTTGTATCGCCATATGATATGAAGCCCTATGATATGAAGCCCTGCTGCGCTCCTGGCTTGCTGGAAGCAGGCCATTGATCAGCTTCCGTATGTGTTGCCCTTCACGCTGTGTCGCATCGATCGATGTCTGCGTCTGCTTTGCCGTCGCCCAGATTGCTTGCCGTTGCTGACTTGCGCTACTGAATTTGCCGCGTGCTAGCTATTACTCACCGATCCCATTGCGGTTCTTTTTTTTCTTCTGTCCATCTTGTTTGAGTCATACAGCATATGCAGTGGGCTAGTCCTGCTTTCTCTTTGTTTGACTACTACTACTACAAGTACTACTACTACTACTACAAGTACTACTACTACTACTAGCACTACTACAAGTACTACTACTACTACTTGTACTACTAGTACTACTACTTCTACCACTAGTACTACTACTTCTACTACTTATACTACTTTTTTCTTGCATCTCTTAGAACAAGGCACGAAATGCCGCGAACATCAAAGAGTGCATCCTGATGCCCCATGAATTATGAGCAGCCATCCCATGGAGAGCATGAACTAGATGACCAGCTTACTCAGGAGCAGTTCGATAATGAGTTAGAAAAGGGTCTAGAAGTGATGCTTACTCAGGAGGACCTTGTTGATGATGAGGATCCAGTGGGGGGAGCCCAGGGAAGAGAAGGCGGAGAGGATGCCCAAGGCGAAGAAGGGGATGATGAGGATGAGGATGACGACACCTCATTAGGGGGATATGTAAGTCCCGAGGATCCTTTCCCACAAGAACCCAGACGGAGGCCAACGAAGGACGAGTTGGACTAGGATTTTGATCCGAACGACGAGGTACGGATAAAGCCTTAGTAGCTTGTAAATTTGGCTAATGCTATGGCTATATGTTACCTCTGCTAACACTTTTGACCTACCGTATACACAGGTCATCCCTACTCAACCTCTGAAAAGACGACGTCGGCCTCCGGCATGTCTTGCCGGACAATACGTAGCCGGGCAAAGGAGATCAGAGGAAAGAGCCACAAATACTCACAATGAGGCCTCCGCTCCACAACCTCAGGACACAACCACGACTGAGATTGCCCAGCCAAAGAGGAAATGAGGGGGGATTAGAAAGCCAAACCAATATCATGATAAGGCATGCTATGTGATAACGGAGGTCGGGCCAGAGGGTAGATCCTTGAGCCATATACATACAGGGAGAAATTTCGTAATCACATCGGGTTTGTAGTTAGAGATAAGTTGAACCCAGCTATCCGTGGCTGGAATCTTGTACCTATGAGCCAAAAGGTAGACCTATGGGAGAAGCTGAAGCAGAACTTCAGGTTTCCGGAGGGAACGCACGAGTTGGTACAAGAAAATGCTTTTAAGATAATGGGGTAGAACTTCCGACGTTGGCGATCGGATCTGAACAAGAACTTTATCCAACAGAAGTGAACTCCTTTCCATGAGTATGGCAACATAACTCCTAGTCAATGGGAGGAGCTCGTGGCTGAGAAGACTTTAGAGGCATCATTGGCCCTCAGTGCCCGTAACAGTGAGCAGGCGAAGAAGAACCAACACTACCCTCGTCTAGGGCCTGGTGGCTACGCTGGCAAGCAAGAGGTCTTTAGGAAGATGGACATAGAGGCCGAAGCTGCCGGGAATACGGAAGTGCCGAAGTTGAAGCCACGCCTCAAACAGTGGATATACACGAGGAGTGTGGATTCATCCGGTAGTAGCCTCAAGTTTGCTAAGCCAGAGACCGGAGAGGTAGTATCAAAGATACTAAAACTTGCTGAAGACAAGGAGAAGGGCGCATTCAACCCTTCCAGAGAGAGGGACAAGCTTATCGTTGCCTTGGGAAACCTCGAGCACATAGGACGCACTAGGGGCTAGGGAAGTGGATGTCCTAGAAGCACGGATTCGTAGAGGAGAGGCACATGTACAAGAAACATGGCAGAGATCGAGAGTCTAATCTTGAGCGCCAAGTGAAGGCTCTAGTTGAAAAGATGTTGGTGGAGAAAGGACTGTCTACGATGGAGCCACAGACACTAATGGGGCCACCTGGAGAACTGGCGGTAGTTGGCAGCCCTCCGGATGTTCCCAGCAGTCAAGGTTCCAATGCAACCGGAACCCCCATCGATCGCATACGGGCGCCAACCAGTTGCAAATTGGTGGTTCCGATGGGCAAGCAAAACATGATCATTGAGGTGGCAACAGGCGTGGCACATCCTCCGGGCGGCACGTGGCACAATAGGGACATCCCACAGGACTACACTCGGGTTGAGGTGCATACCGTGAAGCCCGAGTTCATGACTTGGAAGATAGAACACCCTACTCCTGAGGGGCTCGTGCTACTCGGAGACGTCATGAACTAGTTCATCCTCTGGCACAGACGGGACATTGTATTGACCGAGTCTTCGCCAACTCTGACTGAAGTTGATCCTCTGGAGCGACCCGTCGAGGACGGGGAGGTATACTCACCGGCCCATGACCATGACCACCACACGCTAGAGACTTCTCCACCTCGTACTGAGTAAGGGCATGATGACATGCCACGTCCTTCTCCACCTCGTACTGAGCATGGGCATGATGACATGCTACGTCCTTCTCCAGCTCGTATCGAGCAAAGGCATGATGAGATGCAACATCCTTCTCAACAAGCACAGCCGATACATGAACAACAAGTGTCTCATGAACAACAATCGCCTCGTGAACAGCCGATATGTGAAGAACAAGTGGCCCCTGGAGCAGGTGATGCACAAGTTGACAAGGACGTGCTCGAATGGAAAGCTCGAAACAAAATCCTAATCAAGATAAGGCCATCGTATGTGGGCATTAATGATGTCTCGTCGGTGCATAAGTGGATGGCCCATGACCAGTTCAAGCCTAAGAACTAAGTAAAAGAATTTAGAGCACCAGCTTCTAAGGAGGACACCACTAGCAAACTGCACAAAGGGTTTAACAAGTATCCAGCTGTTGATAACCTCAAATGGTCAAATGATTGCCCGGATAAATATGAAAAAGGCAAGAACTTCCTACCAAACCGAGTCATACAGTGCTTGCCACATGGAATGAGAATGTTCCACGATTGGTACTTTCGTGCTCAGATAACAGAACTAGAAATCTTACAAGCATGGATCCCTGCCGGCACATTTGGAGCCCCAGGTGGGCAAATTGCCGTTGAGTTTGAGGATATCCAGGCATGCTTCCACCTCGGACGAATGGAAATGAATCTAATTCGCATGTGGTGCCTGTAAGTCCTTGCCCTCTCGATATGATATAAATATAATCTTTTGATTTTGTGGTAACTAACTCATGCCGTGATTTGTAGAATGCAAGCGGACTTTGTGAGAAAGAGGCCAACTCTAAAACACGGGTATATAGACCCTTCACCTATAGCATCAACAAATTTTAATTACCCTAAAGAGTGGAAACTAGATTGCAAAGAACTAGGAGGTGGAAAGACACTTAAGGAGAAAGATGATATCAGGAACAAGAAAATATTGGAAGAGTCCCTCAAGGTTGCGACATACATTGCCCTATGTTTTAAAAATCTCCAACAACACGATAATATATGGATACCATACCACTTCAAGTAAGTTCGACTGTATACTTAGCTTTGTTCAATATACTTTGTTCGATGCAAAAGAGCTTATGTGTTCCTTCTATGACTAAATTCATGCAACGATCATTGGATTTGCATAGGCGTCTGGCTCTCACATAGCATGGCATGGGTCTTTGATTCAGCGGATTTCCCAGTCGAAACATACAAAGACTTCATAGCGATTGTCAAGACGTATACATATCGACAATTCTCATTTTAGCTACTATGTTTGTATACATACTTGTAAGGTTCAATGTGGGATACTAACAAGTTGTATTTGCTAAAACCATTGGAACGGGACATTCAGGCACTATGTCTAGGAATATAAGGGGAGGCATCATCTAAATAGAAAGGAAAAGTTGTATGTCAAAACTCTATGTGCGGTAAGTGTCATTTACTTTGGTACTCCATATATTACGTGTCTGTCAATAGCATTACCTAATATCTCCATATGCAAAACACACAGTGCCCAAGCAGAAGCCTGAGAGTCTACATTGTGGATACTACACATATATTATGATGAGTACCATCGATGGCTACAACAGAAACCCCAATCTGGTAAGTTTGAACCTCTTCGCTCGTAGTATGAAAAGTTCATATATGTTGTGATATAGTAAACCTAAACTTGTTCTCTTGTAGTTGGAGAAAGATAAAGATACGAGAAGGAACCCATACAAGGATGATGAGCTCTTAAAGATGGTCGGCGACCTTTGCAACTTCATAATGGACCAGATTGTGTACCATAAAGGCACTTACCATCATCTTCTTTCCGACTTAGGTAGTAATCCTCTATACCAACACCTTCGTGAGACTGATAGGCTAGCCCTAGGTCGTTGATGATAATGTGGACTTGTGGTATGATTTGGATCAGACTTTGGAACGGTTTAAACTTTGTTTTGCATGTGGACTTGTGGATTTCTTAATGGACTATGTTATAATGATGGACTTCATAATGGACTATGTTGTAATGATGAACTTTTATGAATTATGACTTGTGATGATGTTCTAAATAATGGTCTTGTGTTTGTGGATGTATATATGTATATTTGTGGCAGTCAGATTCGAATTTGAATTATATATATATATATATATATATATATATATATATGGTCAGATTTGAATTTGAATTAATTTTTTTAGCTGAAAAATCCACTGTAGGGGCGGTTCTTGATTGAACCGCTCTTACAAATACACACAGCAGGGACGGCTGGTGATACAGCCGCCCTTATAGAAGTCCACTACAGGGATAGCTAATATTACCCGCCACCCCTACAGAGGGCACTGTAGGGGTGGCTGAAAACACCAGCCGCCTCTATAGAGGGAACTGTAGGGACAACTGAAAACACCAGCCACCCCTACAGAGGGCACTGCAGGGACGGTCAGGAAACCGCCCCTACAGAGGTACCCTCTATAAGAATATCCTGAGAAGGACGGCTGACGCAGCCGCTCCTACATAGACTCTAAAGCCGCCCCTAAAGTTACTTGTGTAGTAGTGCTCTACTCATGCCCAGTTGCAAATTGCAATCCTGGACAGAGATTGCCCAGCCTGCATGCGACAGCGTTCCTGAAACCTACACGTATTGTACCACGTCTGCTTGCATTCCTAGTTTCTTAACCTTTATTACGCAGAAATAAACTAAGCTGCGTGCTGAAACTGCCCAAGCTAGACTAATCCATTTTCAAGCTGCAAATTGTATGAGCTTCTCCAGATTCATATATGACGATCCACCCTGCTCCAAAGCAGACCTTGCTTTGGCCTTGAGCTCCTTAGCTTTCGTCCTCCGTGCCTCCCCATCCACTCCTCCATCCATCAGCATATCCAACGCTCGCTTCACCTGCTCCATCCCCACATCTGCCTTCGCCCTGGCGCCGCCGCCGCCGCCGTCTTTGGCGCCGGTCAGCACGCCCTCCGTGGGCTTCGTCACGCCAACAGACACTCCGATGCCGAGCACGCCAACGATCAGCTTCTCGTTCAGGAACTGCTCGGCGGAGAACGGCCAGGTGGCCATGGGCACGCCCGCGGCCACGCTCTCCAGCGTCGAGCCCCACCCGCAGTGCGTCAGAAAGCCGCCGACCGCCCACCCGCGAACCGCGAGACACTGGCCGTCGTCGCCGCCGGTGTTGTGCTGTAGCCACTCGTCGACGTCGTCGGGCAAGGTGTCCGCGCCCTTGATGACCCAGAGGACAGGCCAGGAGCACGACACGAGCGCCAGCCCGAGCTGCATCACCTGCGCCGGCGGCATGCGGCCGGCGCTGCCGAAGCTGACGTAGAGCACGGACGACGACGACTCGGCTTTCTTGGCGTCCAGCCATGCCATGCACCGTCTGGCGTCATCGTCGACCAAGCTGGCGGCCCGGAAGTCGAGGAGGCTAGGAGGTGCGCGTGCGCCGCCGCCGCACAGCGAGACGGGGCCGACGGCGAGCACGGTCTTGCCCGTGGCGGCCGCGAGGCGCGCGGCCGAGTCGTGTTCCAGCTCCTCGAAGCTGTTCGCGACGATGCCGTCCACGGCCATCTCGAACTCCCGGAGCTCTCGAAGGCGGTGCTCCGGAATGGAGCAGGAAGAAAGGAGCTGTAGCGGCAGCTGCCTCCTGGCGAACTTGAACTCGAAAGGCGGCGGCAGGACCGGGACGTCGATGAGCTCGTCCAGCGACTTGCCCTCGTGCGGTTTGTGCGTGTTCAGATACTCGCAGCACAGCAGAGCGAACGCACCGAAGCCGTGAAAGATGAAGCAGGGCGCGCCGAGCTCACGCGCCACGCCGTGCGCCCACGTGTTGCACATCCCGGCGACGATGCAGCTCGGCCGCCGGTGCGTGAGGAGGCCGCGGCAGTGCTGCGCCACGACCTCGCCGAACTGCGCGTTGGCGTCGAAGAAGTTGGGCACGAGGTCGACCGAGGGGACGTGGTCCAGCCTCTAGCAGCCCTCCGGCAGGCCGGCTTCGGCGCCCGGGAACGGGAGCGCGGTCACCGTGATGCTGATGCCCGCCGAGCCGCCATGCCCCGCGCGGGCGCGGTCCACGCGGCTCTGGACGAGCTGCGCGCTGGAGGGCGGGGTGATGATCGTGACCGGGGCGCCGTGCGCGGCGAGGAGGCAGCCGATGTCCACCATGGGAATCATGTGGCTGGTGACTGGCCATGGAATGACCACGAAATGAGGCTTGGGGCACAGGGTGACCTCCATTTCCTAGCTAGATTCCTGACACCTTGTCAAGACTGCAAGAACTTTGCACAGGGGTGCTAGTGTGCAACTGCTATATATCTTGCTTGTAAGTAGGGATGAAAACGGTCGGAAATAGTCGGAAACGGTATTACAATATAGAAAACGAAAGCGGTCGGTTCGGAATATTTCTACATTTTAGCAATTAAAGAGTACAAAAAATGGTTGAAAATGGTTGCGAAACCAATTGAAAATGACAAATTTTTATGTTTGGCAAAATTCGGAAATGACATCATAATATAGAAAACGGTATCATAATATAGAAAACGAAAGCGGTCGGTTCAGAATATTTCCGTACCGTTTTTATTTAGCAATTAGTATTTAATCATGGACTAATTAGGCTCAAAACGTTCGTCTCGCAATTTCCAACCAAACTGTGCAATTAGTTTTTTTTCGTCTACATTTAATGTTCTATGTACGTATCATAAGATTCGATGTGACGATTACTATAACACTTTTTAAAAAAACTTTTTGAAACTAAACAAGACCTAAGGCTGTGTGTTCGGTAGAGGGGCTCCACTCCTCAAAATCACGGTGTTCGGTAGAAGGGCTCCACTCTACAGTACCTGAGCTGGAGCCGGTAAGAGCTGTGTCAAACACGCTTGAATAGTTACTTCATCCACGAAAGAATGCATTTCTCTTTTTTGAGAAGTCAAATAGTTTATATTTTGATAAAAATTATATAAAAAATACTAACATTGACGATACCAAATTAGTATCTTTGGATTAGTTATAGAATAAGTTTTTATAATAAATTATTTAGACATATAAATAGTAATAATATTTACTATAAACTTGGTCAAATTTAAGTAAGCTTGACTGACACGGAACCCATAATTACATTCTTTTATGATCGGATGGAGTAGCTTGTTTGGATCCAAACAAATCAAGCTAATAGTATAGCTAATGGTTAGGTAATACACAACTAACAACTAGTATCTCATTAACTAGACCCAACCAATTAATAGTTAGCTAGCTAATACTCCCTTCGTCGTCCAACAGTCTAAATCGTATTAGTCTCTCGCACCGTGGACAAAGAGCACCAAAGCCTCAAAGATTTTCATTTAATGGACATGCTCCTCTTTAAATGCTCTGGCTTTTGTTCATTTTCGAAGTACTCTCACCTACCTAGCCTAGCCCCATATGGCGTGTAGTGACGCTGGTACGCTCACCTACCTAGCCCCATATGGCCTCACATGCATTTGAGAGCAAGGCTAATAACAGGGCTGACTACCAGTTATAAGGTTTGGTAGCTCTTTATTATTAATATATGATTTACATGTTTCTCTCATAATTTTTTTTTAGTTCTTGTGCCTAAGCCAATTATAAGCTTACAACTCATTTTTCCTCTTTCCTCCACCCTAACATTTAATCAGCTTACAATCTGATATTATACTTGCTCTAAATAAACGTGACGGAAACAGCAGGTAACGGATTCAAGGGGAGGAGAACGACGCATTGAGGTGGCCTTGCATTCGAGGAGCTGCGAGCGTAGGAAACAAAGAGAAATGGGAGAGCGGCACTTAGACGATTTAGACTTGTGGAAAAGTAGATTTTGCTAAGTCAGATTTAGACGGAGAGAGTATTAGCTATGTATGAGCTATTAACTAGCTAATAACTATTATCAGGTAATAGATTCAAACAGAGCCCCATGACTAAGAGGGGCAAAATACCCGATACCCAATATCCGAACCCGAAATATCCGAACCTAGACCCAAAATACCCGGACCCGAGATACCCAATCACAATTTCGGATAGTAACTCTAGATACCCGAATTTAGTTCGGGTATTTCGGGTAATGAATCATGGTACCCGAGTTACCCATTTTTACCTGAATTCAAACTAAAAGGTCTATATTAGAGCTGAAGAGCCATGGCCCAGCCCACCTAGCGCTAAGGCTATCCCTCGACTCGGCACTCACAGACTCACCCAAGCTAGCCCCCCTCAAAACCTAGCACCTCCCTCTCCCGACACCGCCGCATCCCAAGTTCCCAACCGACGCGACGCGCGACTCCGCCCACACCCTCCACGGCGTTGTAACATCCCAGATGTTTAGAAACAATTAAAATCTGATCATGAGCATCATTAAGCATTATCATCAAGTATTGTTTCATTAATGCATTTTATGTTTCATTTATAACATGTCCATGTTGCATTGTGGTGTTTCATATGTTGCTTATAATATGTTTTACATGTTACTTGAAAGAATGTCAATATTAATGTTTAAGGTTCTTTGTGAATTTATATATGAGAATTTGTTTAAACAATTAAAATTTTATTAAAATGAACTTTGTAGTGCAAAGTGTGTGCTATCATATGAAATCAAAGTTTGATGATATTTATAAGTCAAACATGTTGAAATTGGGCTCCAAAGATTGAATTTGATGTTGTTTTTTCCCTCAGCATTTTTGGCTAAGTCATGGAAATCAGTGTTAAATTCATTTTTTGGAGAATTATTAAATGAATTTTCATGAATAAAATTTGTGCAATTTTTGTTCCATTGATTGGTAGCATGATTGAGGTATGTTAATAAGCATTTGGTTGTAGTGTTTGATTACTGTTTAACCCCTAATTAATTGATCAAAGTTGCTAACCGAAACTAGCTTGTAAAACCCTAACTGAATTCTTGTTTTTAGTTTTAAAATACCCCTGTTCTAAATTCAAAATCATTCAAACCACTTTGCTTGAGCCACTCACCAAATTGTTTTGCAAAATCACGAGAAAAAAGATAGAAGAAGAGGCATGGTCAGTCATGAATAGTGTTCACGGCAGCTGCTTGCTTGAGCTGCTTGCCGTCGGTGGCCGTCACCGCCTTAGCGCCGCTCCTCAGCGCATGGACATGCACCTGCTTCGCCGTGGCAACGACAAGCAGCTGCAATTGATTGTCCGCCTTGCCTCGCCTTTAAAACGCCAAGTCACCGGCCGTTCCTCCCTCCTTTTCGTTCTCTGCTCCGCTGCTGATTTTTTTATTTTTTAGCCCTTTTATTGAAAAAAATTCACAAATATGCCCCTAGAGATATGATTTCAAAATCTGGACCCTCTTGGCGCTATTGTTGCTGGCATCGAGGTCTTGGGCACGACGCAGACATAGCGGTGACTTGGCAGGCAGCTCAGCACCATAAATCCTGGCGCCAAGCTTGGCGCCATGATCTACGGCGCCAAGGTGGTGTTTTAACCCAGCACCCAACCTTCTTGCCCGAGCCTTCTTCCTCTTCTTTCTCCTCTCTCTTGGGTTTTTTTCTCTCCTCACTTCGCCCTACCTCACGAATCGGCATATTGGACCTTGGAAACTTTGATTTGATCCATAGATCTTTGAGAGCAAGGTATCCTCGCTCCTCTCCTTGTTTTTTCGCATCGATTTGTTATATATTAGTCGGATTTTTCAACCTAAGAATCATCATTACTTAGGGTTTGATGCAATTTTTAATATTTGTATTATACAACCGTAGGATGCCAAGGCTTGGAAAAGCTAGCAAACCAAGGTAACCTCAGCGCATGTTGTTATGTTATGGGTTCATTATTGTGCATCAAATGAGAAACCCTAGGTTTAGGGTTTAATGTTAATTGCTTTCGGTTCTTAAAATGAAATTGGTTGAATTGTATGGCCGGATGACCGGAAATGGCTTCAACCCATTGCCTCTGCCTAGTGGTGTTCTAGTGCCCATGTGCTTTTGCGGCGATCCTTGCAAGGTAGCCATGTATGATGAAGAGGACACGTATAGGTAGAGGTATTGGATGTGTTCCAATTTTGCGTTTGAGCCTACACTTCGTCAGCGCCGCATTAACAAGATGGTGAGGAATTGATGTTTGTGTCATATGACATCTTGCATGATTTTTTTGTTTTGTAACAATTGCATTTTTTGCAAACCCCTCTACCGCTCTATGATTTTGAGCAGTGGATCGACACTGAGATCAAGCCTGAAGACAAGGAATGGATTGCAGAACTATTACGGTGAGAGGCAGAGGACAAGGAGATGATGGAAAAGACATGCATAGAGGAGGCTACAAAAAAGCACAAGGAAGAGGAGGAAAGGAGGCGTGTTGCTGTGTATAGGGAGGAGAGGGAGAAGAAGCTTGAGCATGCACACCGAGCGAAAACAGCGATGGAGGAGAATCCTGATGCCCTGAGGAAGGGAAAGTGGCCTCGTTGCACTCAGTAGTCTCCATGACTTGCTAGTTCTATGGTTTATTCATGAACAATGTTGTCTACTATCGGCACATACTTCTAGTATTATTGTGTTGTTTAATGTGGCATAGTATTGGACTTTTCATTATGTAGTTGTTTTCATTATTTGTGGTCATAATATTCAGTATAATGTTGCGGACGTAGTGAAATGTGATCATGTGCTGCAAACACAACCTAACAAAGTAGGGCATTATATAATTCAACACACAAAACACATGAAATGGCATGTGAGAACATGTACCGAACTAGGGTACAGAGTTCCTTCAACTAAACCTAACATGCCTTAGGTAATTAAACCAAACAACAAACACATGGATGTGCCATGTGAATAAGATAGGGTTGTCCTAGTAGTGTGTCCACAGGGCAAATTGTGTTGCACCTTCTCCATAGTAGCCTCCCATTGTTGGTGGTGGTGGTGGCTGGAGTGACGACGGAGGCCCCTTGTTCTTGTGGTTAGGGCAGGTGCAATATGGATCATTGTAGAGTGCCTCCTGTGAATCGGCACCATTGTTGTGGTCGTCCTATTCGTCGTCCTTGTAACCGCTGCTAACTTCCCTTTCTAGATCGAAGATACGATCCTGCAGGTAGTAGGTGTACTTCGCATGCGGATAAATAGGTCAAGGATCGACCCACCTAGTGAACCCACAATTTTCTTCGGCCAAAGAAGACTGCAATAAGTATGCCATGTAAGTTGTATAGAAGAGGAACATATTGAAGAAACAAAAGGGTAATAGCAATTACCCATGCTCACGGGCATTTGAAGAAACAACGACCTCCATCTATTCCCTTAGTGAACATCTGCACTAGGCAGTCATCACTATGCATGCATTTTGGCCACTCTTCTTTCCATTCATCGTATCCTCTCAGTGGAGCCTCTTTGGTGAAATCACTTTTGCTCTCAACTAGGAACCTCTCATAAAGAGCTTCCTCAAAGAAATCGGGACCAAGAGAACCCTCCCACACAATGGTAGTTCCCTTCCCCTTTCCTCTCCCTCTGGACGATCCTCCAGACATTGGTACTGCAACGAAAGAAAATACTAGTTGGAAAGTAAGTAGCAATGCATCCAGCATTGCGTATATATAGACAGAGGCAGGTTTAGTTGCTGTTTCAATGTGTTATAACTGGTCACAAGAAGCCTAACTAGTTTCACTGAAGAGCCTATTTCAATGGACACTGAAAAGCCTAGATTCATTTCCTAAAAAGTCTATTCATCGTTGACATGATAAATCACTGAAAAGCCTATATGCTATAGGTGTACTATGTAAGTGAAGTGATAAATCACTACCGTCATCGTACTCCTCGTCCTTGTAGCTGAAAAGTCTAATTTTATTGTCTGAAAAACCTAGATTCGTTCATTGTTACTGAAAAGCCAAGATGATATAGGTGTACTAAGTAAGTGAAGTGATAAATCACTGTTGTCATCGTACTCCTCGTCCTTGTAACTAAAAAGTCTATTTTCATTGTCTGAAAAGCCTAGATTTGTTCACTATTACTGAAAAGCCTAGATTCATCTGCAAAGCGTCTGTATAATACGATTGTACTATACACATTCTAATGAATTTACATTTAATCTATGTACTACATTTGTGCCTTTTAGCAGTGTAGTATAATTAATGATTCATGGAAAAAATTCACAAGAGTTTCCCTTGTTTCAGGAGCATCCACAGTTACAAGCAGAGACATCATTATATAATCCAAACATTTAATCGTCCAAAGAGCATAATACAACCACATCGAACATCACAATCAATATAACATGTCCTGCATAGTCCAAATAGTCCACAATGTCCATACAGTCCCAAATAGTTATAGGAAAGTAACTACAAAAACTATAATAGTACATACTAACATCTACCACAAACTCTCACTGCCTACTAGTCTTACCCTTACCCTTGTGACCAAGAGCGTTGGTACCTAGAGTGTAAGAGTCAAGTGGATGGCGTCACCTAGTGCCTGAAGGCTGTGTTGGCTGAGTCGAGGGAGCATCCTAGAGCTGAGAGGGGCCAAGCTCCTCGTGCCTCTAGTCCACGCCATCATCGTCCTCGTCCTCGTCCCCTGTAGGTGCTTGGCTAGAGGAACCTAAGCCTCCTCTGCCTACGGAAGGAACATACACGTCTTGCATCGTGGCTGTCCTACAACCACAATGAGCAGCCGTATGGCGTAGCCGACGTGACAGCCTCTGTTGTACAAAATTATGTTAACTGGAAGAATCTAACGTATTAATAATATATTTGAAAGAATATTTTGAATCTTACGTCTAGGAAGCTACGTGTGTCGTCGTCCCTGACTCTTGGATGAAAGCGCTCAATGTCTTCAATAGACCATTTGAGGGTATTGCCCTGCAACAAAGTTCTCAATAATAATACTTCTCAACAGATAGCAATAGGTTTTGTTTTCTTTTGTACAAGAATCTAACGTATTATAAGGATGCTACGGCTCAAAGGTGGCACTAACTAAAATAGATACCTCTAACGCATAATGTATTAGTATGCAACTAAACATAGAAAAATAAGGCAATTAACTTACCACTCTGTCCAAGATTGGTCTTGCCTCCACCTGCCTTCTTGCACGAGTAGATTGGTCGTACGTCGTGTCTTCATCGTCGGAGGACTCGATGTCGGCATAGTCATCTTCTGTCCATTGTAGCCTTAGCCTACAACATGTCGCATGTTGGTACCAAGCTTGGTAGCACCTGAACTCATGGTTCATGTGCGGCTCGTTGTTCTCGTCCACGTTGTCGTGCAATAGCTCCCATTGCTCAATGTAGTACTGGTGGTGTTTCTCCTAGTCAAAAATCTTTCTGTTCTTCTGATGATCCAACCTACACGTATGTCATCATTACTTGAATCCATGTACATGTCACCATATTAATGGAAATGGACCATCACGAGACAATTGAAATAGCAAAACACTTACTTGTGTAAGTCAACGCCAGTCGAGAACAGAGCCATTGGCCAAAGCTGTCTTACTGTAAATTGGTGTGCAACTCTATCTGGCAAGTGGAACTCGATAGCATAGAAACATATTAGAGGGCACCTCATCCTATAGAAGTCATCGTCGCACACACACATGTTGCTCAACTGAAAAGGAAGTGCCCCCTCTCCATCGTACGGCTCCCACGACACCTGCAACATGTCCAAACAAGATGTTAGATGGTGTACTAAACCATTTCAAACCAGCATGGGAAATAAAATTTACTTACACTAGACGTCGTGAGCGTGTCTAGCTTGTTCATGAACTCAATGTACACCCGCTATAACCTCGCATGCGGAACCCTAACCTGGAATTGCGTCATCCTACAAAAAAGTCAATGAAATAGAAATTCAATATACAATGAAACATGAACTTAGAAATATACAAGTAATTGACACAATTACATGCATAAATTGAGACATGTATAATTAATTAAATGAATACAACGAATATGAAATAATGAAAACAACCAATAGTCGCACCTCACTAATCTGCCAATGGCAAGTGCGTGAATTGTGGCCCAGTCTACCACACTTGCCGTACTCGTACCGCTCGGGGTCAGTAAGAAATGGGGTTCCTCTCTCATGCATCATTCTTCTGGGTATCTGATCCATAACCATCCTGTGTCTCGTCCTCTTTCTTGATCCACGCTTGTTCCAATGGTAAGCTAGATCCGCAATGTACTTTGGCCCATCATATGGAGGCCACTCTCCAGGGTCTCGAAAAGGCACGAAGCAGGGGCTCCATGTGTGCACAAGCGTGTCGACACTGAACTCATGAGGTATCCTGCTCTCGATATTATAGTTGCAATGCCTAGCTGCTGCCACCAAATGGGGAACATAGAAAGTGGTACTACCTTGGTTTACCACAAGTGCATCCTCGACTCTCGGACCTCGCCATTGGACATTGTACCGCCCCTATGCTCGACCTAATAAGTCCCAGTGGCGTGGTCAAAGCATGTAACTTCATGTGTGCCAGCCCTTTCATTTGCCTTCTCTAGATGTGCCTTTGGTTTCGGAGCCCATATCTCTCCATCACTCTGCAACTTCAATGCATGGGTGTGTCTATCGTTGAACCAGGCAACAAGCTTGTAGAAGGTGAATTGAATAATTGCATTCATGAGCATACCATGTATCCCCAATAGCAACTTATTGAATGACTCCACCATGTTGCTGCATTGAAACTCGTACCTCCATCCACCAGCGTCGTGAGCTCTTGTCCATTTCTCCAAATCCCTCATCAGACCTATGAGCCATTGTCTACCTTATGCATTTGATGAGGTTCTAACATGCTCCAACTTTTTCTAAAAGTACTTGTCCTCAAGCTATCGAGTAGCCTCCTAGAACAGATCAAAGTTATCCTTCACGCCATCCTTCTAGAGTAGATTCTTGACAAGATGCCGAGTACACCAATGATGGTGTAAAGGTGCATATCCCTCTATCTGCTCTCACATGGCATTAAGTATGCCCTGGTGCCTATCAAATATGATGCCAACATCCCTGCCAGGCCCAACCACATGTATCTAGACTAGCCTCAAGAACTATCCCCAACTGTCATTGTTCTCCTTCTCAACCAAAGCAAATGCCAATGGAATCAACTTGTTGTTCGCATCATAGGATATGGCTATAAGAAGTGTGCCCTAGTATTTGCCAATCAAGAACATACCCTCAATGGAGAAGATGGGACAATAGTGCCTAAAGGCCTCGACACACTGAGGGAAGCACCAGAAAGCACAGAAGAATATCTACCTCCCATCCTTCCATGCATTTGGTCTTGGGATGTACTCATAATGCATGCCTAGATTCACCACTTTGATTACATTGAAAAGTACTGACAACTGCTCATACCCATCCTCCCAGTCCCCATATATCATCTTCCACGCTCGCTGCTTAGCCCTCCAAGCTTTACCATAAGTTATCACATAACCTCCATACAATGCCTCAATGGTCCTGATAATTGTCCTAACATTCATGTTGGGTTCTCCCTATAATATTCCCATCAACCACTTGGCAATGAGGGTAGATGTCAACTACCGATGCTTCAATGTCAGCACATGGTCAGCATAATTATGTGGCCCGACAACTTTTGTGATCTTCCAATTTTTGGTGACCTTTTGCTTCCTTGCATAAACCCTCCATGGGTAGCGTTCCTTGTCACACACAACTATGTAATGGCGCTCCGCATATGAATGCAAGACCTTGTAAGGTCTCTTTTGTATCACTACAAATGCCTACAACCACCTCTTCAATGCAGGGAGATCCTTGAATACCCTCTCATTCTCAATTACCATGTTAGGGCCGGCCTCAAGAGCTTCTAGGAGCTCATCATCACATCCTTCTACACACGCCTGATCAGAATGAGCAAGATCGCTGAACTCATGAACTCTTAGATCATGGCGGCCGAGAAAGATACGCCTCAGCATCTCAACATCACTCTCTGTCAGCTCTCCAATAGAGCGATCATCATCAGAATCAAGGGCCCTTGCCATCTCATATGGCTCCAAATCATTCATAATTTCAACACTATTGGAGCCACAGAATCCATCTCCACAGTGCACTTGCGCAGCAATAGGGGGCACATCCATATTGTCAGGAATGTCTCCTACAACATAAGTAGAGAAATGAGGAAAGAAGAAAAAATGGATATAAGGAAGGGGGTAAGCTCCCAATAACCATGCAGATAAGACACTTACTCAGATGATTCTGTGTCAAATGGATCTTATAAGGAGGATCTATCACAACATCATGAGTCTGAAAATTATCTCCAACTACCTTATTGGGGGTAGATTGAGCATCGGGAACTATAGGTGCAACCTCTATATCCATATCAGGCTCTAGGATGGGAGGATCAAAGTGTGCCATTGACCCATTGATGGGGAAAACCCCTGAGGGATGGGATCAACTAACATCCGACGCACAACCACATCTAAACATTGCAGCTGGCTCTTCATAGCCGATCTCACATAGTTCTCCTACTGATCCGCACACTCAGTTGGGATCATTTTCCTAAGGATGTTGAGAGGAGAACCTAGGTGCAGTACACCCTCAATTGCAATGCCATCATCATCATCTCCAAGGCAATGCAGCTTCTCCAGAGCCCTTGCAACCATCTCACTAAATGAAGGCCTATCATTGAATAGCACAGGCACGCTTTGTATGTCAACAAACTCAACATATCTATAGTGATCACATTCAATGGTGCCTCCATGATATGTGGTCACTAGGTTGTCCATCTAGTTCAAACACATGTCCTTTAGTCCAAATTAGACGATAGATAGTACCTAACAAGTACTTTCTAACTACAAACTAAGTAAATAAGATAATAACTATGTATATATATAGTGTACTCACAAAGTACCTATGTCTATGTACATATGTATCTATGTTTCTATCTATCTACATATCTAACTATATCTATGTACCTATATATCTATGCTTATATCTATCTCACTAGATCACTAACTAAATCAACTACTTGAGTCATCACATTAACTAATAAATAACAAATAATCAAACTACTACATGGCGCGGGCACGGGCACTGCAGGGCCCGGGGATGGCGTGGCCACGGGCGCGTGGCTAGCGCGGGTGTGGACAGCCGCCGAGGGCACAGGCGTGGCCGGGGATGGCCGGCACAGGCGCAGGGCCGATGTGGGCACGGGGCCAATGTAGGTGGGGACAGCCGCCAAGGGCACGGGCGCAGTGGGGCGGCACGAGCGGTGACGATTCGATAGAGAGAAAGAGAGAGGAAGAGAGAAAGGAAGGGATGGCCCATACGTAAGAGAGGGCTTGGCACCAGGATCGTTGGCGCCGAGCTGGCTACCATGTTAGCGTCCATGCCGCCAACGTGGCCTCGAGCTCAGCGCTAGAATGTTTGGCGCCGAGACATCTAAGCTCGGTGCCACCATCGATGGCGCTAAGCTAAGGGTCTAGATTTTGAAATCATACCTCTGAGGCATATTTATGAAAACATTTCAAAAAAGGGCTAAAAATAAAAAAAAAATTGGGCTCCACCGCTGACCACCCGATGTGCCGGTGAAATTCACTATCGTCGTTGTGTCCCTACCCAATTACAAGGGCCTAGAGCTTCGCCACGTTCTTGCGCTCCTCGCTGACTGGCTTGCACCGCCTATCACCACCAGAGTCCACTGTGTGCGCCATTCTCGCCGTGGCGACCATGCCATGGCCGCCGTGCACCACCTCACTATGGCCAGCCATCACTGGATGCTCACTCGGCCTCTCTATTTGTGTTTAGCTTCCTTGAATCACAGCGATGCTCATCGTCCTCTCGGTTTTGTTAGACGCAAGCCAGATGCGCCGAAGCATGAACCCACCACCCGGTTCACGCCGCCATCACCATCTGCATTGATGGTAGCGCAGCTTGGTCTCATCTCAGACTCTACCGCTAGGTCACACAAGTCAGGGTGAGCTCCTCTGTTGCAAAGCCAACCCCTTTTGGTTCCAGCTGGGTCTTTATCTATCGAAGTACCGCCACGCCGCCATGTTTCGCACCGCCGTGCCGCTAAGGCCATGGTTGAGCACGTGTGAAACCCTAAATCGATCAACCGTCACCTTAGATGCGTGCGCATGAGAGTGAGGAGCACATGGGTGCCTTCCCCATCACCGACCGACTCACGGCCGGTGACTTCCGCGGCTTACACGCCGGTGGTGTCATAATTAAAAGGCCGGGCAGGGCCGGTTTGACCATGGGACCCATGCATCAGTCACGGTGGGTAGGGAAGGGGTGGGTGAGAAAAGTTTTGGCGTAGGAAAATTGAATTTATCTTTTTTCAGAAATGATTAAAAGTGTAGTTTCTTGCTAAATTCATAGTAAATTGTAGGAGTGTGATAAAATTATGAAAATTTTTATGTAGCCTCTTCATGATGTGCTCTACCTATTAAAAATATCAGTTGAGCATTTTTAGTAGTTTCGGTATGTTTAAAATTACCTCTTTTAATTATAAAATAAAAATATTAATCCTATGATGCTAAAATTTTTTGTGTAAATGCTATGTGCTAATACTTGCCTTCACAAAAAGTTCGGTACTGTTTTAATAATTCTAAATAGGTCAATTAATTTAAGTTTGTTTAAATGTCTTTTTCCTTAATTAATAATTCCTAAATTGATTAGATAAATCCTTAAGGGTCCGTTTAGATCCTCGGAACTTAATTCATTCTAAGAATTATAATTTAGACATAGATTAATTAAGTTAATATAGTTATATATAGAATATATTTGTATATTTATTATTAGGCATACAAGGGACATATGTATATGTTGTATTTCTATTATAGGGAAGTGAGTTGAAGAGTGTGCTATAAGTTAAAGAGTAGAATTACAACATAGTGATCTATAGAATCTATTTCTATCTTCTACCCTATGAATTTGAGATAGGCTTATTTGTGAGCTTGGGAAAGTTATGGAATGTCAAATTCCAAGCCAAATAGCCTAATCCATTAAATAGATTTCAATTCCTCCAAAATAAAAGGATCCAAACGGCCCCTAAATGACTTTGTGTGTTTTATACTTTGATTGTGGACCTTGGAACACATAAACCCCTGATGCTCCTTGGCAATGTAATTAGTTGCTTGATATGCTTTGAATCAACTAGTTCTTATAATTATTAAAATGGTTTATTTAAATATTTAGTTTAATTTTATGAGTCCTTATCGTGATCATGAGCTAAATGTTAATCTCTTGCTGGTTCATGTTAGTGTAATTACTTTCATAATAGATAACTAATTAACTTGTTAAGTTAATAAATAAAATAGTTACCCAAATGATTAGTTAGTAGATGCATGTGATTAGGTTATGTGATGATCCTTGCTTGTCTTCATGATTGAACTTTGTGTATTGTTAGTTAAGTACCTTGTCTTGCTTGACTAGTATAATGTGATAGGTGTTACTTTATTGTAAACCACATAAATGACTTGATAACCAAATAATTCAAATGCTTTGTGAAGCGTAACCCAAGTTGTATCACGAAGGAAAGTTGTTCTCAACTTTCTTAGATTAGTTTAAGTTCTGTTATGCACTTGTGTGTGTGTCTCATCATGCACCATGGCATATTTCATGTTGAGCAAGCATCATTTATTATGTGTAGTGCTTACGAGAGTGAGAAGGTTCGTGGTGATCAAGTTTCGGAGGAGGTTCATCCACTAGTGGTGTTGGTGCCAAATCTAACCCCTGTGATCCACCATGGAAACTAACCTTCTCTGCAATGCAGGCAAGCCTTAGAGCATAAACCCTCCCTTAGTATTTACAAATCTTTATCACACTTTAAGTCTTGTGAGACGTGCATTAAGTAATTAGGAGTTGATCAAATACCGTTGCTGCATGATTACCTTGTTGTTTAGGTATCTTTAGTTCTGCCATGTTAGTATGAATAGGTTGAAACCTCTAATGCTTAGTAAGGCTTAGACTTCGATAGAAGTTGAATGATGGTTTCATCGTTCGCGAGAATTAAGTTTTACCTTGTTCTTCTCGACTCTACTTAAGGTCGTGAGAATACCATGAAATGATAATGTTCAATTGAGACTGGGCGAGACTCGATGTTATGGAAAGTGTCCTTGGGCAAATAGGTTCGCCTAGCTGTGCTCATTCCGCCTGTGTTGATTAAGGACTATTCCATTATGTGAAATGACAACCACACACTGGGAGTAGAAGATGGCGAGAGTACGTGTACCCACCCTATGAATCCATCTGGGACGGCGTAGGGTGGTGGAGTACCATACCCTCGGGTAGCTATGGACCGGTTCACGTTTTGGAGGATCCGAGTGAGGGTTGATATGTGTAGGTCTGAGACCTACATATGTCATGTGGTAAGAAAACCCCAACTAGCCCTAATTGATTTGAATCATCATTTGCTCTATGGTACTAGGAGACCTGATCCTCGCACCATCATCGTAGTTAATCAATGGAAACATGGTTACTTGTGGATAAGAGATGAAATGAGATGACATGATTAATAAAGTGATTGAGCTAGATTAGGTGCAAACTAGATAACACCGATAACTTAATACGAAACTAAAACTTTGAAAGTAAGGATCCACTTATAGTAAGCTTTTCCACAAAAGTTATTCTTGCTTCCAACTTTCCTTTAATCCTACATACCCTTGGAGTCTTTTCTTTTAGTCGGGTAAGATTTGTTGAGTACCTTCAAGTACTTAGGGTTTGTTAATCCCTGTTGCAGGTGCTGACTAGTACTGCTAATCAAGGTCATGTCGGTGGGCTCAACATGATCTGGTTGTCTCTTCTACCTTAGATGTTTACCCTAGTCGCTTCCACAGTTCTACTCAACATTTGAACTTGAGTTAAGTTTTGACTTGAACATGTTTTGTAATCTAATTCTATAAATCTTTTGCACTCCGATGTAAGTTATTTTTGTACCAGGTGTTTGAAAGCTCTAGTTTGGTTTTGGTTAATTGATGAAACCCTAAGTGCTAACCTAGTTTATCAAAGTGATTATGAGATAGGTAGCACTACTCCAAGTGATGAAGCAATGACGAAGATCATGACAATGGTGATAGCATGATGATGATCAAATGCTTGAACTTGGAAAAGAAGAAAGAGAAAAACAAAAGGCTCAAGGCAAAGGTATAAAATGTAGGAGCCATTTTGTTTTAGTGATCAAGACACTTAGTGAGTGTGATCACATTTAGGATAGATAGCCGTACTATTAAGAGGAGTGAAACTCGTATCGGAATGCGGTTATCAAAGTGCCACTAGATGCTCTAACTCATTGCATATGCATTTAGGATCTAGTGGAGTGCTAACACCCTTGATAATATTTGTGAAAATATGCTAACACATGTGCACAAGGTGTTTGTGAAAATATTTGTGAAAATATGCTAACACATGTGCATCGGCGCTTTCGGGAAAATGAAATGTCTATTTTCTATTGCGCCGGATGCAAAATTCTTGGTGGTTGGCACACTTGAGAAAGGGTGAAGAAGTTAGAGTTGAAATGGAGTTGGTTGAAATGATGCTGGCGTCGGTCTACTGACCGGACGCTGGGTCACTCAGCGACCGGACGCTAAAAGGCTGCGTCCGGTTGAGCTGGCAGAGAGGTCGCCAGTTTCGGTGTTACACCGGACGCTGGACCTGAGATGCACCGGACGCTGGTTTCTGCGTCCGGTCAAACTAACGGGTCTGCACAGTGGCTAAGGGTTGAGCACTGGACGCTGGCTGCGTTCGGTCAAGGTGGACCGGACGCGTCCGGTCGAAAAAACATGCCTCGGGGAGCTTACTGGAAACGACCGGACGCTGGGGCTTCAGCGTCCGGTCAGTTTTACCGGAGCGTCCGGTCAGCTTCGTAGCCGTTGAAATCTGACGAACAGCGTTTGAAGCTGGTGACGCGTGGCGTCCATTGGGCGACCGGACGCTGAGGGCCAGCGTCCGGTCAGTATGACCGGAGCGTCCGGTCAGAGCACGTTTTGCCCAGTGAAGGGGTATAACGGCTCTATTTGATGGGGGCTCTATTTATAGCCCCATGGCCGGCTCAAAGGATAACTTCTTGCACATTTTCATTGACATAGCATCCTTGTGAGCTTAGCCAAAGCCCTCCTACTCATCTCCATCATTGATCCATCATCATTGTGAGATTGGGAGAGAATCCAAGTGCATTGCTTGAGTGATTTCATCTAGTGGCACTTGGCATTCGTGTTGCGCTGCGGATTTCGCTTGTTTCTCTTGGTGGTTGCCACCACCTAGACAGTTGGAGCAGCGGTGAAGGATCGGCACGAGTTGGTGATTGTTCGTGGCCGCCTTCGGTGATTGTGAGGGGAGTTGTACCTTCCCCGGCGGAGCGCCGAAAGGTAACTCTAGTAAATTGCTCGTGTCATTGAGTTACCTCACTTGTGGGTCGGTTCTTGCGGTGTCCAATCGTGTGGACGAGGTTTGTGAAACACCTCTTAGCCGCCGAACCACCAAGTGTTGGTCGACACAACGGGGACGTAGCATGTTGGCAAGCACATGAACCTCAGGAGAAAATCGATTATCTCTTGTCTTTGGCATTCTCCCGGTGATTGGCTATATATTCATCTTGTGATTGGTTCATCCCCTACACGTCGGTATAATCACTCTACTCACTTATTTACATTCTTGCAAACTAGTTGACACAAGCTCTTTAGTGTAATTAGAATTGAGAGCTTGCTTTATTATTTATATTCATCTAGTTGAGCTCTTTAGAGTAGCAAGGTTGAGAGCTCTTAGTGAGTAATTACATAGCAAGTTTGTGTGCCTAAGTAATCATTGCAACTAGAATTGTTGGATAGGTGGCTTGCAACCCTTGTAGAGCTAGAGCAAGTTTGCATTACGCTATTTGTCATACTAATCAAATTGCTCTAGTTGATTTGTAGATTTTTAAATAGGCTATTCACCCCCCCTCTAGCCATATTAGGACCTTTCAGTGTTGTAATGTTGTGGTAACTCCATGTTGATCTTGTATGAGTTGTAAAATGTGGATGATTCAGGTTTTCTGAGGACACCCGATAGACTACCGGAGTTATCTGGCTCTCGTGCGCAACAATTAGAGGTCTTTAGGATAGTGACAAGCACACGTGAGCCATATAATTTGGGTGGTTCTACCATAGGCATGCTGCTATCCTGGCCTCCTGGCTCACCTAGCGAAGCACCCTAGCTTCTTCTAGCTTCCCTCTTGCTCATCTTCTCTCCGTTGTCTGTGCTCACAAAATCTTCATAACGAGGTGAATGGGAGTGGTTAGTTGGTGGCCAGATGGTGTGTGACTGACTGTGTGTCCATGTAGTGCTGAGTATTATGTCATTGATTTGTTGTATGAGACCTCAAATTGGTTTGTTGGTTTTTTTGCATATTCAAGGGATTTAATCATTGGATATGATTAATATCATCTACATGTACAGAGCTACTGGTGTGTTCTAGAATTTCAGGTAGATCGAGAATACCCGAACCCACCCGAACCTGAATTTGTGGCCGCCCACTAAAGTCACCCCCACTAGGCTCACCTCCATGGCGTAGGGTCCTCTGTCTGAGGGTGGTTCCCCGTCACGTCGGTCATGGGCCGATGAGGTAGAGGAGGAGGCTTCTGAGTCACTGGATTCCCTACGCGGCCGCTTCGTCGGGTCGTCGAGCCTCAACCCTTTTGTGCCCCTTCTTGCCGGCCAGCTCTGGGGTCGATAGGGCTGAAAGGGTCTCCTTTACCAACTCAGAGGCCTCGATGGTCTCCGAGCCTCCCTCCCCGCTGCCTAAAGGCAGGGGCAAGCAGGTCGCAAAGCCACGTAGGCACCGTTCAAGGAGGAGGCGGCGTCACCTTGCTCTGGCGGTCAATGGCTTGTTCCTAGCTAACGTGTGCCGCTCCCATCCACAACTCTCTCTGCCGCAACACTCTCCGCTGGACTGTCACCTTGCCTCCATCATGGTGCACCCCGCCCGACCCATGTGCAAACCCGATGCGGACAGCTACTACCAGGTGCAGAGCTACCGTCGCTGGCGCTGGCATGCTCCACCTAAGCCAGTAAAGCCTGTCCCCAAGAACTTGGTCATCTTATGCTTCAACTGTTTGGTAGGTGATCACGTCAAGGCAGATTGCATCTAGAAGGCAAAATGTTTCATCTGCAAGCAGTCGGGCCATGAGGCCAGGGAATGCAGGCTTTAGCTCCGCCACAAGGGCAAACATGGCCGCTCATCATCCCGCCTCAACATCCATCGCTGAGCCGCTCCGCGATGGAGTGTGGAACACCGACGGGCCCTGGCTCCGTCGTTCAGTGATGACACGGCATCTGCCTGCTCTATGTCCACCAGTCATTCGTCGTTAGTGCCTGGATGCTGTGACCCACCGCCGCCACCTTTGAAGGTACCCGGTCGGGACATCATGGCTACCATGCCTTGATGCCCGATCGTCCACCGGCGGAGGGCCGTCTCACGGAGATTGTCATCATCCCTCGCTCCGTGGAGCTAGAGGTAGCCGAGGAGGAGATCTCCCACATGTTGGTCATGTTAGTTTCTTTAGGACCATCCGTGGTGTAGATCAGTGGGGTTTTATTGGGTTTCTCGTAGAAATGGTGTGTACAAAGAAGGATAGAGAGGGAGAGGGAGAGTTAGGGTTAGGCACTGACCATCAGTAGGCATTGAGGAGGCGGATCCAGCCATCATAGGTTCGTCAGTGAAGTTCTGCGCTAGGCAGCAGAGGTCGGAGAAGAAGGGCACCGCAGTGGAGACAGGGGTGAAGACCGTGGTCGCATAGTGTCGTGGCGGCGGCAGTACTTCCCATCACTGGCTGCCCCCCTCTGTTAGATCGGAGTAGGGTTTTTCGATGGGGCGTATGGCTCCGGCCAACCTCATACCGAGAGCCGCCGTCCCCCACCTCTATTTAATGCATAGTGTGACAGGGGGCCGCCAGCCATAGATGGGTTGGGCGCCCCCGATTAAGGCGCGAGGTCAAGGCCTAAGTGGCCGTTGGGCCACTGTGGTTGGGAGATCAAACCAACATTCTCTCCCTTGATCTCAACTCATACTTTAACTTTAAACTTTGACTTTAATCCCTTTCACTTTTATTTGTTCCATCACAGATTAGTGCATAGAGTATGCTTCATCGTCACGGTCAATCGCCGATAGATTTAGCAGCTACAATACACATCCCTGTTCTGAAATAGATTCTTTAACTTTGGGCCCTTTATTGTCTGGAAATCATAGGCTATACCATAAACCCATATTGATTGTGTGTTCTCTGAACACACTGGGTGGTAAGCCTTTTGTACGTGGATCCGCAAGCACTTGTTTGTTACTTATATGTTCAATACTTTTAGTATGATTCCGGACTTTCTCCTTCACAACGTATAACTTTAACGTCAATGTGTTTGGCAGCACACTTGACCCATTGTTATAGGAGCGAACTACTTAAATGGTTATTGCTGTTGTATACCATTATCAATTCCGGGTGTAAGTTCTTTTAACCATTTCTCCTATCGTTAAGCCTCATAACAAGCTATACTATGGGTATTCATCTTTGATGACACCATAACTGTTTCTTTAGAGCTTTTCCACAATAAAACTCCAACTGCGAGTGTTAGCTGCTATGTGGGTTTCACTAAACATCTCGCCAAAATTTAACATTTGTACCCACAACTATTTGAGAGTACTTATTCTTTCTTACTCACCATGAGGCCTATAAATCTTTGCACAATTGCAAAACATTCTCAACTCCATTCTAGTGATCTATATCTAGACTGGACTTCTGCCAAAACATCCCGGATACATGAACTATGTTAGGGTAAGTTCTTACTTATAAGCATTCATTACGCTTCCAACAGCTGAAGCATATAGGACGTCCTTTTTATCGATCTTACATTGGTTCTTGGAACACTAGAAGTTCCCAAAACTATTACCCTTTACTATAGGAACAGACGCAGGTTTACTCACATATATACTTTATTTCTTTAGAATCTTCTCTAAGTATACACTTGAGATAGTTCTAATACCCATTTTCCTTTTGTCTCGGTAAGTTCCAATTTCTGGAACGAATGACGCTTTACCAAGATCATTCTCATTGAAACTTGAGGACAAGAACTATTTCTTCTCCAACAGTAGATTAACACCACTACTAGCGAGTAAGGTGCTACCCACATGCATGATTAGGAAAATAAATTTCCCATGTTTAAACTTTGCATAAATATAATTGTCCTCTACATTCCCTTTAAACCCAAACTTTCTTATTGTACTGTCAAACTTCAAGTACCAATGTCTTGAAGCTTGCTTTAATCCATAAATTGATTTCTTTAGGCAACATCCCTTACGTTCTTTTCCTTCCACGACAAAACCTTTTGAGTTATGCCATGTAAACTTTTCCATATAAATCCCCGTTGAGGAATGTGTCTTTACATCCTTCTGATGTTACTATAAATCGTAATGTGCCACTAACACCATTATGATTCTAAAAGAATCCTTGCATGCTCATTATAATCTATTTCTTCTCTTTGTGTAAATCATTTCGCCACAAGTGGTCCTTTATAGCTTTCAATATTCCCTTCGGATATCTTTCTATATTCCCTTTGGAGTCACATTTGTCTTGTAGACCCATTACAGCCTACTGTTTTGGCTCCATTAGGAATTTCTTCTAAGTCCCAAACATCGTTGGTATTTATCTATTTCATTTCATCTTCCTTTGCTTCTTGCCATTTAGACAAGCGGAGTGAACGCCACTCATGGCTTTTTCAAATGAGGTGGAATTACCCTCCATTTGAATTTCTTTCTTAACATTGACTCCTTAGTCACCAGAAATATCTGATTTTCTTATTTTTTGAGACCTTCTGGAGCCTCGTGGCACTTCTTTCATATGAGGCTATTGTTACTCTTCATTGCCAAAAGGCAATTGTTCTATAGCCTCCTGTATCACAAGATCCTTATTTACTTATTCATCTTCTTTAAGAGCTAACATTAGGTGTTGTATATGTCATACAACATCAACATGTATTAAGCAATTTGTTGCTCTAAAACACTGTAGTGGATATGCAATCCCACTTCTATTCAAGCCTTAGGTATCTACATACCATGCTCCCCTAGATTACTCTATCTTCTGTAAAGATAGTGTATCTTCAAATTTTTTATTTTGGGATTAATCTGCTAAAAACTCATATGACGTGTTTAGCACTGCCTTGATAACTCTAAACTCGTCCAGTATGAATACTAGCCGACTATGCTATCTTCCTATTAGAACTGTAAAAGGTCTAGGAATTGAGCTATTTCTTTACTTTAGGGGTATCGTTATTATGACCGTCTTACTCCCTCAACGATCACATTTATCTTTTATAGGTCACTTTTACCTTCAATGCATAGTATGCATTGCATTATCTGAAGTATGGTGAAGTATCTTTCTTATTTGTCTTTCTTAATTAATCTTACATTTCTCCCCCTCGAAATGTGGTATGAACTTTTCTACCACAATTTCGAAACATTCAGAACTCTTGTGAATGAGGAAACTTTGATTACTTACTTCATCCACATGATTACATCATGCAAACAAAATTCGTATGGGAGTACATTTTCCTCATTACACTTCAAAACTCAACATAGTCTATTATTATCAATACTTTTGCAAGTCACGCTTGCATATCATTCTTATCTTTTGGTTCACATGCAACTTTCTTTTGTTCTTAAACTCATTAAGTACTTAATGACCATGACACAATCAGAGTGTACGGTCAATACTAGGATAGCATAAGAGCTACCCCAAACTTCTCTCCATGTGCGGGATACACTTAGAGCACATGAGTCATCACATCCTTCTCCCGCCATGCGGGATAAGTACTATGCCAACTTTACCCCGCCATGCGGGTATTTTCTCAAACTTTTCCCTCCATGCGGGTACTATCACAAACTTTTCCCGCCATGCGAGATAATTCCCTTGAATGGACATAAATGCCAGGGTTGGCTCATATTCAATCATCAAATTCAGAAATAACTCCGAATATTCTTTTAACACACGTGTTTAATCATGTATATTACTTTTACAACTCTCATAAGTGAAATTGAAAATTAATTCTTCTTCACAGAGAGTACATAAAAGACATTTATCAATGAAGACTCTTATTGATCTATCTCTTTTCTTGGATCAATATCCTAGAATTCTTTTCTTTTTAAGCCATTCTTTAAAGAGAACACAGTCCCTTAAGCAATGGCATTCTTTCATACATAACTTGCCCTTAGGCATTTCATCATCTGAGTCACAAGTACCCAGCTCATTTCTCTTACTGCCTTTAAGAATGAAAGCATGGAGGTCTTTGTTTGAAAAAAAAATCAACAATAATGCTCATTAAACTTTGAAATCTTTATGTTCTATTCTATATCACCGTTGGGCAGAAATAGAATAAACATCATTCTTCTACATTAATTCCACATCACCGTTGGGCAGAAAAGGAATTAATGTATAGAACCTCAATTATCTTGAAAACATAGAACTGCTCCTCAGAATTAAATTCTCTCATTGGTTTGAATTTAATTAGAAGACAATCAACTTCATTGCAGTGGAAACATGAAAATACATTTCTCTAGTTTAAGAGCATTCCTTGATCTTTATCTTTTCTCTGAAAAATTGGTCACTTTGATGCAAAATTCATCAGAGATTTAAACTTTAAACATAGAACTCATAGAATTATAATATTGTTATCATCAACATTGGTCAGAAAATAACAAAACCATAATTTAACTTTAACTATCAACTGACTATTTCTCCAATTAAAATTTTCCCATTGGTTCCAATTTTAACTGGAGGGTCAATTTTTCATCATTTACTGAATAACTATAACTGCTCTTCAAATTAAATTCTCCCGTTGGTTCGAATTTAATAAGACAACAAACTTTAACTTTGTAGCAGAAACATTAACTTAATTGAGTGAATTTTACCCACGGAAAAATTCTCTTTTCTAATTTTCTTTGAGCCATTATTCATTTTCTAGGAGATAACATTTTACTGGAAAATGAAAAAAGGAAAATGGCTTAATCCTTTACTGCACTGTGGCCCAACCAGCAAAATGGCCCGGCCCAGCTTTGCTCGCGCGCCTGCAGCGCCTACCCAGGCCACAACCTGGGCCTGGGCCAGCAAAGCTGTCCTCCCTGCGCACGCGCGCCTGGGCCTGGAGCCAGCCCGGTTGCCACCAGCCGTCGATCTTGATCGGACGGTCGTCCTTGCATTTCACGCGAACAAAACCGGCACGAGTGGCCTCCCCTTGAAACCCTAAGTCCATTTGCACCCTAGCTTTCTCTCTCCATGCTCCGCTTCTCTCTCACGCATAGCAGCCGCCGCCGACCGCAGAGGACGACGACGCCGCGATGGGCGCACAGGGAGTGGTGGCACCGCCGCGGGGCCCCTCGCTGGTGCGCGCGCTCGCCCTAGGCTGAGCGTGCCGCCGTCGAGCGGCTTTGTGGCGATGCCCTAAGCTCGCTCGCGCGGCGCGTCGGAGCGCCAGCGAGGCTGCGGCTTGGGGTTCTTCCCGCGCGTCGACGGTCGCGATCTGTCCGTGTGAGGTAGGGATTCCTCCCTCTCCGTCCTCTTCTTGCTAGGGTTAGGGTTAAGGTTATGGGTATCCCTCCCCTTTCTCTCTATTCTTTGCTAGGGTTAGGGTTTCGGGTATTCTCTGTTCTTTTTCCCCGAGTTTGAATCGCGGGTTTAGGGTTCGGATCAAGCAGTCTTGAAACCGAGCCCCTTCCATCTTCACCCAGTTAGGGTTAGGGTTAGGGAAAACCCTAGTCTGTGTGCTCAGATCCGAAAGGATCTAATCCGTTCTTTTCTTTTCTTGTTCTTTTGATTCTCTTCCCGCGCGTTAGCAAGCCGGCGGCGGGTGCTCCATCCCGCGTGAGG
Source organism: Miscanthus floridulus (assembly GCF_019320115.1). NCBI lineage: Eukaryota > Viridiplantae > Streptophyta > Magnoliopsida > Poales > Poaceae > Miscanthus > Miscanthus floridulus. The sequence goes on along the minus strand of NC_089587.1, from coordinate 62,391,409 downwards.
CGGTAGTGATGGCGGCGGGGAAGCCCTGGTTAGACTTCCCCCGGACCGTCCAATTTCTTTAGGTTCACTTTTCCGAATCGAATTCGGTTCTTCTTCATCTTTGCTTTTCCCTACTTGATCTACACGAAACCCACTCTGATACCATTGTTAGTTTCTTTAGGACCATCCGTGGTGTAGATCAGTGGGGTTTCATTGGGTTTCTCGTAGAAATGGTGTGTACGAAGAAGGACAGAGAGGGAGAGGGAGAGTTAGGGTTAGGCACTGACCATCGGTAGGCATTGAGGAGGCGGATCCGGCCATCACAGGTTCGCCGGTGAAGATCTGCGCTAGGCAGCGGCGGTCGGAGAAGAAGGGCACCGCAGTGGAGACCGGGGTGAAGACCGTGGTCGCACAGTGCCGTGGCGGCGGCGGTGCTTTCCGTCACTGGCTGCGCCCCTCTGTTAGATCGGAGTAGGGTTTTCCGGTGGGGCGTACGGCTCAGGCCAACCTCGTACCAAGAGCTGCCGGTCCCCACCTCTATTTAATGCGCAGTGTGACGGGGGCCGCCAGCCATAGATGGACTGGGCGCCCCCGATCAGGGCACGAGGTCATGGCCGAAGTGGCTGTTGGGCCACTGTGGTTGGGAGATCAAACCAACAGGTCGCGGTCGGGGGGGGGGGGGGGGGGGGGGGGGGGGGGGGGGGGGGAGAGGGGCACGGCGATGGTCCGTCAGCTTCTCCGTGGCCACTTCGGCTTCGCAGAGGAAGCCTTCTCAGTCTTTTTCGGTTCGGCAGTCGCTCGGATCGGGACCTAGTACTGAACAACGCACCTCCGCACCCTCCCTTCACCTTGATCTGGAGGCCGTGGAGACGCACGTCCATGGCATCGGTGGGGGCTTTCACGTTCAGGGTGCTAGTTGGGATTCGGAACGTTCCTATCCATGCTAGGAGTGTGTCCATCGCTGAGTGCATCCTGGGGACGTCGTGCGCTGGCATCGAGATCGCCCCGCCGGAGGCCGTGGCCGAAGATGATGACCGCGAGTTCGTCGCTGCATGGCGCATCCCCCTGCGCCTCGTTCCGGACGAGAAGATCATGGCCATTCCGGAGCCGTCGTTCCTGGGTGGGCATGAGGACATGACGGAGCTCCCTGCTCTCCGTTACCTTGTCCGGTGCCGGGTCATCGAGTACCAAGACTGGTCAGTTCCCCGGCACTCATCTGATGACAACGACGGCCATGGAGGGGACAACGACGACGATGATGATAGTAGCGATAGCAACCATAACCGCTACCACCCTGGCCTCAACGCAGGCCCCTCCCAGCGCCGCCGGAGACCCCCACCCCACTTCTGCGCCTGTTGCCGGAGCGCCTACAGCAACATCGGTAGCAGGCTTCATCGATTCCCTCAAGCTGCCGTTGCAGGAGCCGCTGATCAAAACTCCACCCCGCACCCGGGTCTCCAGGATTGTTGACGACGACTAGGTGCCGCGCCGCAGCGACCGTCTAGCGGCCAAGTCGGCCTTCCGCGACCCCCAGCCGGTGAACAAGTGGAGGGGAAGACCTGAGGACATGGCGAGCAACACGCCGGGCGCCACGATCGCCACCAAGTTCCACGAAGCTTTTACAGAGCCACTGTCGTCCTCCAAGAGGGAGGCGATGCGAGTGCTCTTCCCCATGGGCGGTGACCGCTAGGCGCGGACCGTGACGAGGCTGGAATGAGCGCCTGCTGCCGCCGTCGCAACACTGTTTTCCATGAGTGCCAATCACCTAGTCGTCTGGAACGCACGAGGCTTGAATACCAGTGCGCGTCGCAGTGTAGTCAGAGATATTATTGTCGCCCAACGGCGTGCCTCGATCGTATGCCTACAAGAGTCTAAGGTCGCTAATTTCTCTGTAGCCATGAACAATGAAATAGCAGGAAACGATTTCGACTACTTCTGCCTCCCTGCGGTCGGCGTGGCTGGGGGCGCTGTTGTCTCCTGGCGCCGTGACCTGTGGTGCGCAACCTCGCCGTGCGCACGTCGTTTCTCGGTCACCACAAAACTCACGCCGCTGAATGGTCACGGGGAGCCATGGTGGCTCACCAACGTCTATGGACCTACAGCGAGAGCGGACAAGGCTGACTTTCTTCAGGAGCTGCGCGACGTCCGAGCCAGTTGCCCCGGTCCCTGGCTCCTTTGTGGTGACTTCAACTTAATCTACAAAGCCAGCGATAAGAACAATGGCAGGCTACACCATGGACTGATGCGCAGGTTCCGCAACGTCATCGATGACCTGCAACTGGAGGAGATCCATCTCTCCGGCCGCCTCTTCACTTGGTCCAACGGTAGGAACCAACCAACTCTGGAACGTCTCGACAGGGCTTTCGCCACGGTGCAATGGATCGAGCAGTATCCCAGCCATCAGCTTCGCTGCCTTTCATCGGATTGTTCCGATCATGCTCCACTGTTGCTAGTTCTCAACTCCGAACCCTGGGTGAAGCCGAGATTTCGTTTTGACCAATACTGGACAAAGATTGATGGATTTCTGGATGTCGTAAGTGTCGCGTGGGGTGCCCAGATGGCCGACGTCGACGCTTGCCGATGCCTAGACCAGAAACTGCGTGCCCTGGCAAAGGCGCTAAGGAGCTAGCGTGTGCCACCTGTGTTGGCAACATCAGGTTGCAACTCACTACGGCACGAGCGGTAATCTACGAGCTCGACGTCGCGCAAGAGTCCAGGCAACTGTCGTATGGTGAGCTTGAACTGCGCCACGAACTCAAGACGAACGCCCTCGGGCTCGCGTCTCTGGCCAGAACCATGGCTAGACAGCGCTCGAGGACTAGGTACCTGAAGGAAGGTGATGCATGCACCAAGTATTTCCACCTACAGGCCTGCCACCGACGGCGAAAAAATTATCTGTTCGCCATAAACCACAATGGGCAGACCTTTAGCGAGGAGGAAGCGAAGGCGGGCATCGTGTACTCCTACTACAACGAGCTGCTCAGCAAGGCCTTCCATAGGCAACACCGCATCGACTTGGCCCAACTGGACCTGCCGCGGCTGGACCTCAGTGATCTGGTGACCCTGTTCACGGCGGAGGAGGTGGCGAGGATCGTCCGGGACACCCCGGCTGACAGGGCTCCAGGCCCGGACGGATTCAATGGCGCCTTTTACAAGGCGGCTTGGGAGATCGTCGGCCCCGATGTGGTACGGGTTTTCCACGCGCTCTGGGAGCTGGACTTCAGAAGCTTCTACCACCTAAACGAGTAGACCATGGTACTTCTCCACAAAACTCAGGCGCCGGACGGCCTCAAGGACTACAGGCCGATCAACCTCATCCACTCCATCGGCAAACTGTTCGCCAAGGGCCTCGCACTTCGTCTGGCCCCAAGAATACCGGAGATCGTTAAGATCAATCAGTCTGCCTTCATCCGGGGTCGGCGAATTCATGAGAATTTCCGTGCTGTACAGCTGACCTGCCGATGGCTGCATGCTCGGCGCTGCCCCACGATGCTTCTCAAGGTTGATCTCGCAAAGGCATTCGATACGGTGGCATGGCCGTTCTTGCTTGAGGTACTCGAGCACATAGGCTTCCCCCAGCGGTGGCGTGACTGGATCTTAGCCAGTTAGCCAAGCTGGGAACAGCGAGCACTAAGGTTCTTGTCAACGGACGGCCGGGACGTCGCATCTGTCATGCCCGCGGGCTCAGACAAGGCGACCCGCTGTCGCCGTTCCTGTTCATCATTGTTATGGAGGTCCTGAACGTGCTGATCACCGCAGCTGGTCGTTGTGCAGTACTAGCTCCGCTGCCGGGGACTGCGATCCAATACCGTGCATCCATTTACACCGACGACCTGGTCATCTTCCTCGCGCCATCTGCTCAGGACTTCAGCTGCATCAGACACATTCTCAAGCTTTTTGTGGGGACATCCGGACTTGCCACCAACCTGGACAAATGCACGATCACCCCGATCCGTTGCTCCAGCGACGACGTCGAAGCCGTGCAGAGTGTCTTCCCCTGCAGGCTCCAGGAATTTCCAACAAAATACCTGGGGGCTCCACTATCGGTTTCTAGACTAAGCCGCGCCAATGAACAGATGCTTGTTGACGCGGTTGCCGCCCGAATTCCGACCTGGAAAGCCAGCCTATTGACTAATGCGGGGAGAGCAACATTGACACAAACGACGCTCTCCGCGATCCCAGTGCACGTATCGATATGCTGGATGTTGCAGCCTCTCGTCATGGGCGATCGAGGAAATCGACAAGCGAAGGCGCGCCTTCCTTTGGGCGGGCACTGACTCCGTCGCCGGAGGGAAGTGCGGGGTTGCTTGGCCCGTCGTCTGCTCGCCGAGGGAGCATGGCGGCCTTGGGCTACATGATCTCAGGATCCTCGGCTTCGCACTTCGCCTGCGCTGGGAGTGGCTACGGCGGACTCAACCCGACGCAGCGTGGACCCTCTTGCCATCCAAACCGGAGCGGGCGGTCGAACACATGTTCAGGGCATCGGTCACCGTCCAGGTGGGTGACGGTGCAACCGCGCGCTTCTGGACCGATGCCTGGCTGCCGGACGGTGCTATCTGCTGCTTTGCACCTTGCCTCTTCCGAGCGGTCAGGAGTCGTAGGCGCAACCGTTCCGTCAAAGACGTGCTGACCAATCGAAAGATCCTTGGTTTTGGTAATTGAGTAACAATTTTAGGTGGACTAATTGTGTTTGAATTAGATACATAGGTGATTAGTCAACAAGTACATGTGTGTGAGCAATATATGCCAGAGAGATGAAATGGCACGGAGATGTTACAAAGCTCACACATGTGATGAATGAGCTCATTGCACATGAGACATGACATTGAGTCATGTGATCAAGGTGGAGAAGATCAAGACAAGACTTGGCTCGACGGAACGGTTGTAAGTGTGAAGGGTAAGTTGAGTGATGACTTGGTACCGATGGATCGAGGCAACGGTGAAGAGCAAGTGAAGTCAAGATCGATGAACCAATACGGTCACGTGATGATATGAAGTGGATCATATCATTGTCGATCATATTAGTGCATGTGTTGCATCAACATCGGAGGAGTTGGAATGGAATGCGCAAGGCAAAGGTATAATCTAGGGCATTTTATTTCACCGGTCAAAGGTTGTGTAGAGAAGTGCATGATCAGATTTAGGATAGATGTCCGTACTATTAAGAGGGGCAAACCTGTTTGCATATCGGTCATCTAGTGCCACTTGAGCGATCTAACTTTACATACGTGTTAGGATCGAGTGGCGTGGTGAAAAGAGTGCTAATCCTTTGGGAAAATATTTGTGAAAAACTAACATACGTGCATAAGTTGGTGAACACTCGGTGGTGTTAGCACTTTTGCAAATGTGAAGTTGGTGAAGAAGAGGAGGCGAAACCGGGCTCGGGGTGCTACCTGGGTGGCAACGCCACCCCCTGTCCGGTGCACCGCCACTCCTATGGCGGTGACCGACTGGTCGAGGCCAAGAGCGAGAAGTTTGGCTGGTGCCCTAAGGGCACCGCCACCCCTAGGGAGGTGCCCACCTAGACTTGGCCGAGGTGGTCACCAGAAGTGATGGTGTACACCGCCATGGTGAGGGCGGTGCAACATCGGGTGTTGTCAGGTGCCACCGCCCCTTTTCGACAGAGAGCAAGGAAAGGCGAGGTGGTCACCGCCATGGTGATGGTGGTGCACCGCCCTATTTTTCCGGAGACATGGTGTTTCGGGTGACTGGCTGGGTGGTCACCGCCACTGTGTCTGGTGCCCCTACGCTAGTCAAACTAGCCATTGGGGTGACCGTTGGGGGGCACCGCCACCCCTAGGGTGGTGCCACCACTGCCGTGTCCAGTGCCCTCGTAGAAAGTACAGCTTTGCGCCAACGGCTCTATTTGGCTTGGGGCTATAAATAGAGGTGGAGCTCGGGTATTTGGCTGGTTGAGCACCCTTAAGCCTTGGTGGCTTGTGTAGGTGTGCTTGGGAGCCCTCTAACTCACTTGTGCTTGATAGTGATCATCCGATCGAGTGAGTAAGCGATTCTAGTGCGATTGCATCGTGAGGTTGCATCGAGTGGCACTAAGTGATTGTGTTGCAAGCCGATGGTGCTTGTTACTCTTGGAGGTTGCCACCTCCTAGACGGCTTGGTGTCTTCTGACTCTGTTGAAGCACGAGAGAAGATTATGCGATGCTCCGGAGGAGGATTTGTGAGGGGGATTGTGCTCACCCCGCGGGGATCGCGAAGAGCAACTCTAGTTGAGCGTGTCATTGAGCTACCCTCACTTTCAGGGTAGGTTCTTGCGGTGCCCAACGTGCGGGTTTGGCGAGTGATGCAAATTAGCCGTCGAACCACTAAGTGAGCGGTCGACACAATGAGGACGTAGCTTGGTGGCAACCAAGTGAACCTCGGAAGAAAATCACCGTGTCAATATTGTCTTCATCATCTTCTCGGTGGTTTGCATTTCGTGCAACACAAGCTTGTATTTACATTTCATACATTGTGCTTGTGTAGTTGCTCTTGTAATTAGTTAGCTTGTGTAGTTTGCTAGTTACCTTCTTACTTGTGTAGCATAGAAGTAGCTCCCTTGCATGGTTAATTTGGTTTGAGTAATCTTATTAGTCATATTGCTTAGTTTGTGTAGCTAAGTAATTTGCACTCTCTAATTTGGCTTGTGTGGCCTTGTTATTGAGCATTGCTAGTGAGCTTAGGTGGCTTTGTGCTTTTGCTTACTAGATTATGTAAGTGCTCTCCGATTTGCTTGAAGTACTAGTTGCATAGGTTAGTGTGACCTTACAAGCTAGAATTGGATAGGTGAGCACTAGCTAGCCCAGCACCTTTGTTGTCTAATTAGGATTTTTATAAGGTGCTTGTTAACTTAGATAGAGGGGTGTAGTCTTGGCTAGACCAATAGTTTTATTTCCATATTTGTTTCGGTTAGCCAGCGTGATTAATGTTAGAAAGGACTATTCACCATATCTCTAGTCTGTCATCTCGACCTTACACCAATCAAGAGACATCACCGGCCACTACAAGGTTTTACCCCTGATGCAACGGCCTAAAAGCGTTACAATATACCAAAAATGGTTGCGAAAGACAAAATTACAACAGAAAATTTTTGTTGGCAGGTGTTGCTATAGTAACCGTGGGGAAAGGTTTGCCCAATGACTCTCTTTGGTGTTACAATAGATTTTCCCCTATTGCAACACCAGAAATACCTATTGCCATGAACCCAAAGTGTGGCAATAGGTGCACTAGCAACGATATTTGGTGTTGCAATAGACCTTATTACCACGCATCAATAGCATTACAATAGATGGACCCTCTATTGCCACGCTATCTCGGTGGTTGCTATAGGTGGAACCATCTATTGTCACGATAAATATTTGGTTGCTAGAGGTAGCCTCTCTATTGCAACGATCAATACTGGTTGCTATAGGTGGAACCGTCTATTGCCACGATAAATATTTGGTTGCTAGAGGTAGCCTCTCTATTGCAACACTAAACATTATGGTTGCTATAGGTGCATCCGTCTATTGCCACGGTAAATATTTTGTTGCTAAAGGTTGTCTCTCTATTGCAATGATCAATACTGGTTGCTATTGTTGGACCCTCTATTGCCACGCTAACTATTATGTTGCTACAGTTTGGAGACTCTATTGCAACGCCCACTATTCCGTTGGTATAATGTTTTTTGCAACACCGTTTGTTTGTTGCTATATCATATATTGCAACGCCAAATTATTTTGTCGATAATCCATATTGCAATGCACAATATATGATGAAAGAAGCATTTAGACATTCATTAATCCAAAATATGCATTGTTCGTACAACTCATTAATGAAACCACATCCAATGTCAAACTTAGTTGATAACACACGCACAACAACTAAAACACATAAGATATCTGACGCACAGTAGCTACTTTGAACGGTTCAAAATGTAATAAGCTATATGTAGCACTGTAGCAAAGGTTGGCTTGACATTGACCGTCCATCAGTTGTGCGCTCCACTCAAACTCTATCTTACTCCTGAAACAATCATTAACATTGGTATATTCAACAAACAGAAACTTAGTATTTAGCTAAATATCATTTCACTTTACAGTAACAGGAACTAGCCAACTAAATCTGATTCAGAAATATTCACAAGTAGTAGAGTCAAAAATCACCTGGGCTTTGCCAGCTTGTTGATTCCTTTTGGATAATGCTTATTTCTTAGCCACAGTATCCCTCAGTGCTTTAGTAGTAGTAAAACTAGCTGTCGTATCCCCTCCTTTGTTTTGACGAGTTTGAGTCTTATTCGCAGCAATAGGTGCACTAGCAACGATAATGTTCATGATTTTTTCCTTTTCAGATTTCCAAATTTAAGACATGTAGAAAATCAAAATAAATATTATTGCCCCTATTTCACAAAGAAAAATATATTATTACATATGTGACCCACATGATCGTCCGCAAAAAAAAAATTATTCCATATTGGACTCATTACATAAACAAAATTTATTATTACATATAGGCCCCAGATGCTAGCAGATTGTTACACCATTAGTTGGTGGAAGCAGTTCAGCCTAGAGGGGCCTCTGTTGATCCCAATAAAGAACAAAAGATGACGCATATACAGAAATTAGAAATTATCCCAATTCAAAGAAAAAAGAAAAAGAAATCAGAGACCGTCGTCTATATGGAATGTGCTTAAAAATCCGGTACAAGCAAAATCTAGGTTATAGTGATTATATCTTAAGATTCTATAAGATTCTATTCGGGTGATTACAGTGATAAAGATTATTTCTAACAGTGATAAAGATTATTTCTAAAAGTGGAGTACAATTCTCTGATAGTAAATAGAGAGAACAACAATGAGAACCAACACTGCAGACTTCTACCATCGGTGCAAATACAGAGGAAGCAACCAGTCTATCGACACCCCAACACTCTCACATACATACATGTATCAAAGGCTTGCTCTCCTATACACACATACATGCACCGAAGGGAATGTTGGACCATACTTAGGTGTGATAATGGTAACTATATTTCAAACCATAGAGAATGTTGGACCAACATAGCCTAAAAAGCCTAAAGGTTGCATATGACCAACTTAAAAAAAATGGCTCCACATTTGCCAAAATCAACCGGCCATGAAACAATAATGAAACTGTTAAGGTTTCTTTTCGCAATAAATTGCATATGTAACAATGCTGGAACTACTCAAAACTGGTTCAAAATATTTTGACAATTGAACCAGCCATCTTGCTAGGCTTACACGTTCCAATGAAACCTAGAAAATTTCTGAGCTAGGTACCAAGACTTATTCTGAATTTAGAGAGTCAAAATGGTTACCTCAGCCTGGTACATATGTTCCAATTAGTTTGTTTACTTAGAATAGAGCCTAGCCAAAACCAATATTTAAGACCATAGTAAATTCAGAAATACTACTACACTCACGGAATGACAAGAAAGTAGTCTGGTAAAACTGGCCAAGAGAAACAAAAGGCCTCTTTAAAAAATGTCTGACCATTAGAGGAAATTCGAAAACAAAAGGAAGAAATTGAGATAAAAGTCGTCCTTACATATGAGAAGCAGCCCTGATTGGCACGTGAGACATTAAATTTTGAAAAAATCCAAACAAATGAAGCTTATGGCCCTCATCACCAAATTATGTCAATCATATGAATAATGAATCAGAAAAGCATAACCATACATAAGACATCGAGATGATCTTCATTTAAATGCCTAACAGTTCAATATTGATGCTCCAATAACTTATGTTTACACAAAAAAATCTAACCACATCCAGATCACAGGTATTCCAACAATCCTACAGATCAAATACACATGCATGTTGAATCACCCATACCGCTAGAAACTCATGCCAGCGTGCCAGTGAAAATATCTTTGGCCTTCCTTTTACACCAAGATGATACAGTAGCAGGAGTACGATTCCCAAATGATAGAGCAAGCAGGAGAAGATGAACAGGCATACCTTGGTGGCCAGTGTCCTGACCAGCAGAGTCTTGCCTATGTTGCGAACGCTGAACCCTGACAGGCCCTGAGGTCATACCAGTGTTTGTTGGCTAAAGAATCCACACTGCAAGGCAAGACACGCACAAAGAAACGAATCAACACTGAAATGCCCTACTATCATTCCGTGTGCACAAAACATATAAGCAAGGAAGAATTAAATAAGGCATTCTAGAGGTCTAGCAAAGGATTATGTAATATTATCAACTAGTAAACAAGCACTAGGCAAGTTGTGATTGCTTCTCTCTATCATGAAGATTTTCGTGCTGCTCTCATTCTTAAGAATGTTATCTTCAAGAGCTGAGGATATGAATAACTGAACTGCTCTAATCGAACCTGAATCTATCTCAAGCCAAGTGCTCTGCCGCTAAACAAAAGCATCTCTTTCTGTCTGAACTAGTTGCTGCACCGTGAATAACAAACCCCCAAGCCCACCTGAACCTGCACTACTGCTGTGGACCTGCTGTGAACTGAAGAAGAACAGAATAGGAGCAGCGAAAAACAACTATCTGAACTCTACTAAGCTTTTACGCCGTTGTGCCTGCACAACAGCTGCCACCCTCTTCTACTCCGGCAGCGACCCATCTCAGGAAGACAAGCAATAATTAGACATCACAAGTACCTGATAGCATTCAGCCTTGGTTTTCAAACAACAAAAATTAGATAAGCATTCTAGTGCTTGTATTATGGAAAAAAACAAAAGATAAGAGGAGACACACTAACTTGTCTCTACGAGATATGCAATAACGGGACATCACATGTACCTTATTAGCATTCAGCTTTCAGTTTTAAAAAAAGATGAGTACAAATCTGAGATGATAGATCACGTAGCTAGACATCAGAGAAGCACCAAAGTTTCAGCAATTAGCACATATCTGACTTAACAGGACATCCCAAGCCCTGCATCTAAATTTTTTTGGCCCTACTATTGTCACGCCCCTACTCATCTAGAGGTTCCTGTTTGTGCAGCCATTAAGGTAAAAACACAGCAGAGGAGGCCGATTTCGTCCGCGTGGAGGAGATCGTGAAGGAGGCCGACATCGTTCACGCCAAGGAGATCGTGGAGGTGACGCTCATGGCCAGTCGCTCGTCGCCTCGTTCGGCTCCAGCTCGGTAGGCTGCCAGTGTCCACCGCGTGTCACGCTCGTCCCGCGCGCTGTGCAGCGCTCGGGCGCCGCCACCATGCCGCCGCCGCCACGGCCTTCCCCAGATCCACGGTCACAAGATCCAGCCAGAGACCACGCAGGCATGGCCTATGCAGCCATGACCTCAACCTGATTTGGCCAAGGTGGGTGTGGCGATGTGGGAGAGGGGAACGAGGTGAGAGAGAGATGCACATGAGACAGAGGTATCCGGTGGCGGCAGGCCGGCGGCTGGTGGGGAATGACTAGCGATGAAAACGGATTGGATACGTACAGATATCATCAATATTATATTTGTTTTTATATTTTTGTTCGGATTTGGATTTGAATACGGATAGTGTCAACTACGTTGGATAGGATACGATTGGATATCAACATCATAAATATGCGATTTGAGTATTCGGATACGAATACGGTATCGGATGTTGGATATCCGGACTCGGATATGGACAGATCTCAACCCCTCTAAACGAATTCGGTTTCGAATACGATCAAAAAATATCCGTACCGTTTTTATCCCTAGGAATGACAGTGTGTGAGACAGGGAACAATGTGCTGGGTTTCAATCTAGGTTTCCATCTGGTGGGGAAATTTTCCATCTTGTTTTCGAGGCCTACCACGCGAGCACTTTCCGGCTCCGGTGGAGGAGAGCGCGGGGGACTTCGAATTTTTTTTAGGCTACCAGGACACGGAACAGACAGGACCTTGGCGGGAGTCTTGCCGCCGAAATTTGCTAGATACTTAGGAGTAGCTAATAATTTTGAATTGAAATTTTCTCTCTAAATTTCTAAAGCCAACATATTTGATTTCCTTTAAAAACAAAATATGTCGTATGTTAAAATTATGTTGTCATGCAAGTTTGTGGATTTTTCTATGCAAGTGTAGATATTATTACATTTACTCTATGGTAATCCAACGAATAATTGTAATAATACCTAAATTTTGTCAGATAATTCTGCAAATTGACATAAAAACATTTCATAAAAATTCCAAACAATTTTAATAAAGTGGGACGATACATTCTTCAAAAATAGTAACATCTCTCACTTAGTCATTTAACTATGTGTGAGATGTGTCAATTTATAAACAATGTGTGATACTACTTTGTTAAAATTATTTGAAATTTTTATGTAATAATTATATATCAAAATCATATTGTATATCACAATAGCTACAAAAATAGTAACATCTCTCATTTAGTCATATTACATTTATTCTACGATAGTTCAATGAATAATTACAATAACAAACAAACTTTGGGATAGTAAATGATTTCAATTGAAAACTTCAAATAGAATTTTAGGCCAATAAATGATTTAAATTGAATATTTTTTATTTTTCTCACGCCATGCTAAATTTGAATGTAAAAATATGAAAACGTCAAATAGAATTTTGGAATAGTAAATAATTTCAAATGGAGAAGTCACCAACTATAAGTTTTTAGATCTCATCTAGATCTACAACTTTTGTTTTGGTTATTTCTTTTTTCGAGATTGTGCGAACAATTCAAAATTTGAACTTCAAAATATAAGAACTTCAAATAAAATTTTGGAATAACAAATGATTTCAAATTGAAAAGTTGTCAACAAAAAAGTTGTGCAACTCATCGAGATGTACAACTTTTATTTTGGTCATTTCTTCATATCAATTTTTTTTATAATTCAAAATTTAAATTTCAAAATTTGAGAGCTTCAAACAGAATTTTGGGACACTAAATGATTTCAAATGAAAAGGTCGTCAACAACAAAGTTGTAGAAATTATCGAGATCTACAACATTTGTTTTGCTAATTTTTTCATCCAACCTTGTTTGAACAATTCAAAATATATGTCTTGATTGCCCAACTCGTGGTTCCTATAACAAATACTATAAAACGCAAGACCTTTCACAAATATGCAAGTGGTTTAATAGTAGTGGAGGTGTTGTTATTCTCTTAGGAGTGAGATGCAGGTTCAAATCTTGGTTGTCACTCTATTTTTATTTTTCTTGTCATTTTTTCTACGCCATGTAAATTTTGAATTTCAAAATATAAAAAATTGAAATAGTATTTTGGGACACTAAATGATTTCAAATTGATTTTTCTTGTCATTTTTTCCTTACCATGCTACATTTGCATTTTAAAATTTGAAAACTTCAAATAGAATTTTGGGATAATAAATGATTTAAAATAGAAAAGTCATCGAGGTCTATAACTTTTGTTTTTGGTCATTTCTCTATTTGACTTTGTTTGAAAAATTCAAAATTTAAATTTTAAAATATGAGAACTTCAAACAAAATTTTGGGATATTAAATTATTTTAAATGAAAAAGTTGTCAACAACATTGTTGGAGAACTCATCAAGATCTAGAACTTTTGTTTTTGTCATTTCTCCATCTAATGAGCAGGGCAATGATCGAGGTGGAAGGACGGAGCGTAGAGGCTGATGAATGGACCCTGATGCTGGCATGGAGTGTCCTTGCATCGTGGCATGACGTGCGACTGGCAGCTGGACAACACCTGACTCTCATGAAAAGAAGAGGAGATGGGAAGACAAATCATGTATTTGCACGAACAAATCTCGTCAAAAGAAGGTGATTCTGTAATAACTTCAAAAAATAATTATTTTCATGGACAACTTGATGGTGTAGTGGTATGTCACTTTGCTCGAAATGTAGAGGTTTCAACTTCAAATCTTGCTTGGTACGGTATTTTTTGGCTGAGCGTTAATTTTTGTTCTTTTTCGTTCTTTTCATCCTTCTTGATGTGCGTCTTTCTATATATTTACTGGACAACAACTATTTCAACAAGCAACTTCATATTGTAGTGGTATGTCACTTTGCTCTGAGTAAGTATATCTCAAGTTCAAATCTTGCCTCACACAATTGATTTTGTATTTTTTGGCTAAGGGTAAATTTTTTGTTCTTTTTCGTTCTTTATTTCTGTCTTGATGAGGTGTAACTTCCTATATATTCAGTAAACGACAACTATTAATAAACAACTTCATAGTATAGTGGTATGCGATTTCCCTCCAATTAGAGAGGTTACACGTTCGAAGCTCGGTTGGCACAAATTTTTTTTGGTTGAGTCTTTTTTTGCTAGTTCAAACTCAAGGTTGGTTGGTTCACTCTACGCTCTTGGGTCCAAGGGTGTGGGTTCAAGCATCCTTGTGTTCATGATTTTTTTCCTTTTCAAATTTCCAGATTTAAGACATGTAGAAATTCAAAATAAATATTATTGCCCCTATTTCACAAAGAAAAAATATATTATTACATATGTGACCCACATGATTGTTCGCAAAAAAATATTATTCCATATTGGACTCATTACATAAAGAAAATATATTATTACATATAGGCCCTAGATACTAGCAGATTGTCACTCGAATCCTTGTTTTCTGAAATTATCATGGAAGATGCGGATGGTTATCGTCCTTGTTGACATATGAAGTGAATTATCCATCTTCATCATGTAAACAAGTAATATAAAGGCAGCTTAATGTCAAACACACCTCAATAGCCCAGTGGTAGATGAGTATTTGCTTGTACTTTAGTTCCTGGGAACATTTTTTTGTCAATAGAATACATTATTCAGAAATGCGTAGAGCATTTTGTCTATTGCAACCATTTTTAGTATATTGCAACACTTTTAGGCCGTTGTATCAGGGGTAGTCTAATGCGTGAAGCATTTTGTACATTGCAACCAATTTTATATATTGCAACACTTTTAGGACGTTGCATTAGTGGTAGCCTATAGCAACACAAAAAAACCGTGGTAATATTAACATGATATTGCGACCATTTAGGATTGTGGTTGCAATAAGTACTTAACAATTACAACGCCACAAAAATTTATTACAACTCTAGAAAACCATGGCAATAGGAACATGCTATTGCATCCATTCAGAAATCTTGTTGTAATAACCACCCTAGCAATTGCAACACCATAGAACATTATTGCAACCTGTCGGTGCAGAAAGTGACCAACTAGTGAATATTTGTAGTTTTGTTGTACGTTGTGATCGGAGGTGGCCTAGCACTCAATGACATAGGATTTATACTGGTTCAGGCAACGTGCCCTACATCCAGTCGGGGTCGGTCAGTGACTTTATTCCTGAGCTCAGGTGCTCAAAGTTTGCAGTGGGGTTACAAACAAGAAGGAGAAAGATGGGGTGTATAAGAGATCCGGTCGGCTCTAGTCGAAAGGGCCGAGAGCGACAGGAACTTCGCTATGAGCTAAGTGTTCAAGCGGGTGCTTGAGGTCCGAACCTAGCGGTTCTATGGTTGTGATCTATCGATCTAAGGAACTCTAATCAACTAGAATCGGTCTCCTTTGTTGGAGGAAGCGTACCCCCTTTTATAGATGAAGGGGACGGCTTTACAAGTGAGAGGGAAAGGGTGCGTATATTACCGAGCCTTGTTGCCCATGTCTACCGAGCCTTGTTGCCCACATCGGCGGGTATAAGATAACGGTAGGCGTCTACAATACTGTTGATGTTACTGTAGAATGGCAAAGAGGTCATGTTGCCTTTTTCAGGGATGGTGGACGTCGATACCTGTAAATACTGTTGGGAGTTTTAGCGGCCCCTACAATACTGTAGAGGGATATGTCGGCGCCTACAATACTGTTTGTGTCAGGGTGGCTACAAAGTACTATTCCATGCAGGGTATGGTCCCTAGTACAGTGGTTTTGACTTGTGAGCATTGCCTTGCCTTTCTTTGTACGTCTTCTGGTTCCTACTAAGCGGGCATCCCCGGTCGGATGGCTCCAGTCGGCTCTGAGTGCGCCGGTCGAAGAAGAGCGGTGAGCAGGGTTCCTATGATCCCCGGTCAGAGACGCGGGATCGGAGCCACAAGTAGTGTTTTGGGCTAGGCCTTCCGATCGAAGAGGCCATCCGGTGGCGGCTGTGAAAGGTCCTAATATGGCTAGAGGGGGGGTGAATAGCCTATTTAAAAATCTACAAATCAACTAGAGCAATTTGATTAGTATGACAAATAGCGTAATGCAAACTTGCTCTAGCTCTATAAGGGTTGCAAGCCACCTATCCAACAATTCTAGTTGCAATGATTACTTAGGCACACAAACTTGCTATGTAAATACTCACTAAGAGCTCTCAACCTTGCTACTCTAAAGAGCTCAACTAGATGAATATAAATAATAAAGCAAGCTCTCAATTCTAATTACACTAAAGAGCTTGTGTCAACTAGTTTGCAAGAATGTAAATAAGTGAGTAGAGTGATTATACCGACGTGTAGGGGATGAACCAATCACAAGATGAATATATAGCCAATCACCGGGAGAATGCCAAAGACAAGAGACAATCGATTTTCTTCCGAGGTTCACGTGCTTGCCAACACGCTACGTCCCCGTTGTGTCGACCAACACTTGGTGGTTCGGCGGCTAAGAGGTGTTTCACAAACCTCGTCCACACGATTGGACACCGCAAGAACCGACCCACAAGTGAGGTAACTCAATGACACGAGCAATTTACTAGAGTTACCTTTCGGCGCTTCGCCGGGGAAGGTACAACTCCCCTCACAATCACCGAAGGCGGCCATGAACAATCACCAACTCGTGCCGATCCTTCACCGCTGCTCCAACCGTCTAGGTGGTGGCAACCACCAAGAGAAACAAGCGAAATCCGCAGCGCAACACGAATACCAAGTGCCTCTAGATGCAATCACTCAAGCAATGCACTTGGATTCTCTCCCAATC
Source organism: Miscanthus floridulus (assembly GCF_019320115.1). Classification (NCBI taxonomy): domain Eukaryota; kingdom Viridiplantae; phylum Streptophyta; class Magnoliopsida; order Poales; family Poaceae; genus Miscanthus; species Miscanthus floridulus. The sequence continues at coordinate 62,374,605 of NC_089587.1, read as the reverse complement.
TCACAATGATGATGGATCAATGATGGAGATGAGTGGGAGGGCTTTGGCTAAGCTCACAAGGATGCTATGTCAATGAAAATGTGTAGGAGTTATCCTTTGAGCCGGCCATGGGGCTATAAATAGAGCCCCCATCAAATAGAGCCGTTGTACCCCTTCACTGGGCAAAACGCGCTCTGACCGGACGCTCCGGTCATAACGACCGGACGCTGGCCCTCAGTGTCCGGTCGCCCGATGGACGCCACGTGTCACCAGCTTCAAACGCTGTTCGTCAGATTTCAACGGCTACGAGGTTGACCGGACGCTCCGGTCAAAACTGACCAGACGCTGAAGCCCCAGCGTCCGGTCGTTTCCAGTAAGCTCCCCGAGGCATGTTTTTTCGACCGGACGCGTCCGGTCCACCTTGACCGGACGCAGACCAGCGTCCGGTGCTCAACCCTAGCGACTGTGCCGTCTGACAGCTCGACCGGACGCAGCCCTTCAGCGTCCGGTCGCTGAGTGACCCAGCGTCCGGTCAGTAGACCGACGCCTGCATCATTTCGACCAACTCCATTTCAACTCTAACTACTTCACCCTTACTCAAATGTGCCAACCACCAAGAATTTTGCATCCAGCGCAATAGAAAATAGACATTTCATTTTTCCAAAAGCGCCTTGTGCACATGTGTTAGCCTTTTTTCACAAATATTTTCAAGGGTGTTAGCACTCCACTAGATCCTAAATGCATATGCAATGAGTTAGAGCATCTAGTGGCACTTTGATAACCGCATTCCGATATGAGTTTCACTCCTCTTAATAGTACGGCTATCTATCCTAAATGTGATCACACTCACTAAGTGTCTTGATCACTAAAACAAAATGGCTCCTACATTTTATACCTTTGCCTTGAGCCTTTTGTTTTTCTCTTTCCTCTTTTCCAAGTTCAAGCATTTGATCATCACCATGCTATTACCATTGTCATGATCTTCGTCATTGCTTCATCACTTGGAGTAGTGCTACCTATCTCATAATCACTTTGATAAACTAGGTTAGCACTTAGGGTTTCATCAATTAACCAAAACCAAACTAGAGCTTTCAGGCTGGAGTCAAAGCAAACGCTCCAGCAGGAGAGGTGGGCCAAAGCAGCCGATGGGAGGGCACTGTTCCTTTTCGGCCAGACCTTTCGGTCGGTGACTGGGCCGCCCTTCTAGTCTATCGTTTTAGACTCTTGGGTCGGCCCATGAGTTACGCGTTGTCTGCTCTGGCAGAGCCTTGGTGTGGAAGCCGGTCCCCGAGGGACCCCGGGTTTATGAATCTCACAGGAGCCCCCGAGCCCCTGGGTGATTCAGGCATAATCGTCCAGGGGATTTTTGTCCTGCCGACGGGTGCGCGCGAGCGCACCCACGGGTGTAGCCCCCGAGCCCCTGGGCAGTTCGGGCGGAACCATCTGGGGGGTTTTCTGTGTCATCAGGGGAGGTTTTATTTTGAGGCAGAGTTTTGTCACCCAAGGCGTCGTTGTGCAGCCAAGGTAGTTTTTAGTTTGTTTTGAGAGATTGGGCGAGAGGGAGCTTGTGGATCCTAGCATCGGTGCGCGCTATGGATCGAGTGAGGGAGTCTATCAAGGGTGTTAGATGAGACAGAGCTTTACTAATCCTAGTATCGATGCATGCCGTGGATCGGGTGAGGTAGTTAGTTTTGGACAAGACAGAGCTTCACTGATCCTGGCGTCGATGCGCGCCGTGGGATTGGGTGAGGCAGTTAGTTTTGGATGAGATAGAGCTCACTGATCCTGGCATCGATGCGCGCCATGGGATCGAGTGAGGGAGTCAGTCTTGGATGAGATAGAGCTCACTGATGCTGGAGTCGATGCGTGCCGTGGGATTGAGCGAGTCAGAGTTGTGTTTTGGATGAGACAGAGCTCACTGATCCTAGCGTCGATGCACGCCGTGGGATCGAGCGAGGGAGTCAGTCTTGGATAAGACAGAGCTCACTGATGCTGGCATCGATGCGCATCATGGGATCGAGTGAGTCGGAGTCATGTTTTGGACGAGACAGAGCTCACTGATCCTGGCATTGATGCGTGCCGTGAGATCGAGCGAGGGAGTAAGTCTTGGATGAGATAGAGCTCACTGATGCTGGCATCGATGCACGCCATGGGATCGAGCAAGTCGGAGTCGTGTTTTGGACGAGACAGAGCTCATTGATCCTGGCATCTATGAGCGTCGTGGGATCAAGCGAGGGAGTTAGTCTTGGACGAGACAGAGCTCACTAATGCTGGTGTCGATGCATGTCGTGTGATCGAGCGAGTCAGAGTCATGTTTTGGATGAGACAGAGCTCACTGATCCTGGCATCGATGCGCGTCATAGGATCGAGCGAGAGAGTTAGTCTTGGACGAGACAAAGCTCACTGATGCTGGCGTCGATGCACGCCGTGGGATCGAGCGAGGGAGTTAGTCTTGGATGAGACAGAGCTCGCTGATGCTGGCATCGATGCGCGCCATGGGATCAAGTGAGGGAGTTAGTCTTGGACAAGATAGAGCTCACTAATGCTAGTGTCGATGCACGCCGTGGGATCGAGCGAGTCGGAGTCATGTTTTGGACGAGACAGAGCTCACTGATCCTAGCGTCGATGTGCGCTGTGGGATCGAGCAGGGAGTCAATCTTGGATGAGATAGAGCTCACTGATGATGGTGTCAATGCGTGCCGTGGGATCGAGCAAGGGAGTCAGCCTTGGATGAGACAGAGCTCACTAATGCTAGCGTTGATGCACGTCGTGGGATCGAGCGAGTCGGAGTCTTGTTTTGGATGAGACAGAGCTCACTGATCCTGGCGTTGATGCGCATCGTGGGATCGAGCGAGGGAGTCAGTCTTGGACAAGACAGAGCTCACTGATGTTGGCGTCGATGCATGCCATGGGATCGAGCGAGTTGGAGTCATGTTTTGGAGTCGACATGAGTTTGAAGTTGCGGTCCCTGGTTTTTTAGAGCGCAGTCGGAAGTGTAGCCGGATGACGTGTGTTCAGAGTTGATGTGAGTTTGGAGTCACGATTCCTAGTTTTTTGGAGTGCAGTCGGAAGAGTAGTTAGTTGGTTAGTTTTACAGATTGGATGAGGTGGTGCTCACGAATCCTGGCGTCGGTGCACGTCGTGGGACCGGGCGAGTCAGAGTCGTGGATCCTAGAGAGTTTGGGGTCGTAGTCCCTAGCGTTTGTCTTGAGCCCCCGAGCCCTATTGGGCCTTCGTAGGGGTCGATGTGAGTTGTGTGCGTTACCCCATCCTCGGTTCCTCACAACCGAAGGGGCTGAGTCTTGTCGCCTGTCCCAATCGCTCGAGCTCAAATGATGTCGCTCGGTGAGTTCGCTAATGGGTATGATCGAGTGGAATCCGGGTCTGTCGTTCATGACAGGGTCAACATAGCCCTCTTGTGACATTCCACTACTCCTTTACCTACAACCCGGCGAATGCCTAGGTCGTTCTAGAGACCGACCCGGGGGGCCTAACGGCCTCTCCTCGATAGAGATTCTATGGGCTTGGCGAGAGGTTCAGGATCGAACGAGAAGGTTGAGATGACCCAGTCTACTAGACTGGGCGAGGGCCACATGGGGCTCATCTATGGTTTTCTCCCCTGGCTCTATTGGTTGCTCATGTCGAATGAGGCAACCGCCGCTTCATGACACAACACGGAACGTTGTGATGCATTTTGGTGCACGCGCGATGCTTAGTTCCCAAGCCCCCGGGTGGTTTAGGGCTCGAATCGTCCAGGAGGTTCGGGCATATGGAATGAATACGCTTATGGATGTATGAAATGATTGTAAGGAAATAGAGGGGGTTTGTAGTGCTCACCTTGATGGCTTGAGTGACGGGGTTCGGAGAGCTTCAGTCAGAAATGTCCGACCGAGACTTCGCTCATCAATCGTGGGTGAGTCCTTGTGTGAATAGTTTTTGTATTAATGAACATGTGCTCACCTTGATGACATGAGTGATGGGGTTCGGAGAGCTTCAGTCAGAAATGTCCGACCGGGACCCGTGCTCGTCGTTTGTGATGGAGTCGGCATGGCCTAAATGGGGCGCCCCTTCACTTCCTTAGTCATTTGGTGTCTATCTTGAGTGATTCGATCGACTCAAGGGGTTGGATGGTTTCTTCTAGCGAAAGATTTTGCTTTGGGTTCCTCTAGGTCTGGCCTGGGGAAGCAGGGAGCCACCCGCGTGTGGTGGCGCTTCGGTTCCTATGCCCATCGTGCTATAGTGGTTGGTCATGCGATAGTGGTGGGCCATGGCCAGGCCATGTCCCGTTTGATCAGGAGTCGTTCCATCGGGCAGGGCACGTCTCATCGGTCAGGATGCATCTTATCTGCATTAAATGGGAAAGAGAGAGAGTTCCTCGCTTCGCCATTTTGCCTTCTCCTGATTGGTGCGCCCTTCCCTAACTGTTGTTCCCTTTTCCTTAAGTAGGAGAGGGAAAGGGTTTTTCGACCTGTTCTTTTGCCTGTTCCTCATTTGCCGCCGTCTTTCCTCTTCCTTCTTGCCAGGAGCATTCCTAAGAGCAATAGGAAAGAAAGGGGAGAGAGCGAGGGAGAAGAAGAACTCACTGATCCTTCTACGATCCTAGAGCGAAATGTCGGACTGGAAGTCATCCACCGTGAGGGAGTCGGTGTTGAAGGCCTTTGTTGTGAAGGGATTTCTACCACCGAAGGAGGTGGCGCACTGGAGGGTTCCCGAGCGGGAGGAGTCCCTGCAACCTCGGCTCGATGAGGTGGTTTCCTTCCTCGCCTTCCATGAGTGTAGGCTAGGATACCCCGCACACTGGTTCCTGTGCGGCCTCCTCAACGAGTGGGGTCTGGAGCTGTAGCATCTTAATTCGATGGGGGTGCTGCACATCGTCGGTTTTGTCACCGTTTGCGAGGCTTTCCTTGGGATAGAGCCGCACATGGATTTCTTCCGGCGGCTCTTCTCCCTGAGAGCCTTGATGGTGGGGGACCCAGCCGAGGTCACGCTGGTGGGGGGTTTCACCCTGCAGAGAAAACCGAGCGTGGGAGACTCATATCCCACGTACCTCCCCTATGACTCCAACTCGGGGTGGCACGGGGAGTGGTTCTACATCAGGAATCCAGCGGTGGCACCGTTCCTGGCGTTCACCGGTGGGAGGCCAGAGAAGCAGGATAGTTGGATGTGGGGTTGTGCCAAAAAGGAGAAGCATAAGGTGGGGGTCATCGAGGAGGAGCTCTGGAAGCTCGTAAAGCATGGCCTTAATGGGGTACGGGTGTTCCACACCCTGTACCATCACTGGGTCACGCCGTTGGCGGAGAGGACGTGGCCGATGTGGCTGTACAGCGGCTCATCGGACCCGGACAGCGCGTTGCCAGAGGATCTGCTGGATGACAAGGTCTAGAGTCGCCTTGGCCGGGTGCTGCAGTTGAAGCCTAGAGAGAAGGTCAAAGGGAGGCCCGCGCCTTTCAATTCCTCGATCATGTCCACCCTAGTATGCTTCCTTCTTTTTAGCCTGCATGTCTTCCTCTGCTTTTCCTATGTGTATTTTTCTTTTTTGATTGGGAGTCACACGTTCTGCAAGGGCTTGAAAATTACAAGTCCTAGCCGCACCTTCCCAAGGGTCCAGAGGGCATGGCCATGTAGGCCGCTCAGAAGGAGGCAGTGGACACCAGGAAGAAGAAGAAGGCCGAGGTCGCCCACCGGAGGCACAAGAAGGAGAAGGAGGTTGCCTAGTGCATGAAGGCCAAGGAGAGGAAGAGCGACGTCGAGGCCGAGCTTGAGTTGGAGGACCCCATGGATGTGGATGACATGGTTTTCTCCGAGGAGGAGGGAAGTCGGGAGGTCGCTGTGACCTCGGCGGAGCATCGCGACCCCGCGGCGACGTCCGCCGGTGATGAGCAGGAGGCCACACGGTGCATGGCGGCTTCCACATCGAGGAAGCGTGAGATGAGCACGGATGCTATTGGTGAATGGGTGGTAAAGCGGACACGGTCGCCGTGCCCTTTGGTGGCGTCGTTGATCCTGTCACCGCCTGTGGTGGACATGGCCGATCAAGCTGGTCAGTCCACGGAGCAGACTAGCACTTATGCGTCGGTGGGACCGATGACGGCGTGCGACTCGCAGCCGGGGGTGGCCCTGGCTGTTGCAGATGTGGTCAAGTAAGCCGGGTGGCCTGAGGAGCAGACTGGCGCCCACGCGTCGCGTGACTCTCGGCCGAAGGGTGCCCTACCCCCTGCTCCGGTCGGGGAGTCCTGAGCCGAGGGTCGGGGTGACCCGTAGGTCAGGAAGGAGCCGGTTGGGATGACTCCGCCCTTGGCCAAAGCGAGGGGGCGCGGGTCATAGCCTGGGAGCGGTCCATGCCCTATGGGCTCGGCGACACCGGGTCTTGCCTTCAAAGTCGTACCGCTCACCACCCGGTATGTTCTCTTTTGTTTCTTTCCAATCTTTCACCGTTGAGTTTTTCTCTGGAGTGTGATTTACCTGTGCCCTCTGTCAGTTGTCGGCGGAAGACGGGGTTGAGCATCGCCCCAACTCCCATGCAGGAGGCATGGAGGCCCACCCGGCAACGTGCTGCGATGAGCGGTAGGGGGAGCAGGATGGCGGCGGCGAGCCCTTCCCTTTCAGGGGCGGTTGCTACCATAGTGATGGCGATGGCGGTGACATTAGCAGCGATTCCGATGCCAACAGCGGGGGCTGCATTGGAAGTAACCCTCGCGGCCCCTCCTCCCATGTCGTGGTGGAAGAGGAGAGGGGGACTGAGCTCCCTACCTCATCGGGTGGAGGGCTGCATGGCTCACCCGTGTGTTCAAAGACAAAAGCGTTGGGGGAGAGTGCGGTCGGGATGGAGTCTGAACGTCCGATGGCAGTCCACACAACTGAGGTGGTGGACATCCCATCTAATGATGAGGCGGATGATACGATAGAGCCACCAATATTGTCGTGGGAGCTGGTAGTTGTTCGGTCGAAGGCTGGGCCCTCCGGTGACCTGCCGGAGGGTGACCTAGAGTGGCCCTACCCTAAGGACCTAGCGAAGGCATGATTCATCCTCTGGGATTCCCAGGAGTGTCAGCTCTGGGACATCCTCGGGGAGCAGGGGCACACCGTGGTGTCTGAACTCGCCAATCTATCCACAAAGCTTGGAGACGCCCAGGAGCAGGTTAAGTTCGCTCAGCAATTGATTGAGGTTGACCTATAGCTGACTATGGAGGTGAGTTTCATGGACTTGTCTTTGACCTCTGAATCTTTTGTTGGTTGCCTTAGCATGTTTGTTTTTCATAGAGACTGAAGGGGACGTCATCCCGCAAGTCTCGCTTTCTCCAAACGGAGCACGCCTAGATGGCCGAGCTTGAGCATCAGCTAGCATCTACCCATCATGAGTCCTAGGATCGGGCGATCGAGGCGGATGTGGCGTGGGTGGAGGGGCAGCGTGCAGTCGAGCGAGCGACTGCCGCTAAGCAAGGGCTCGAGGTGACGAAGGCCCATCAGGCGGAGACCAAGGCAGGGTTGTGGACATCCCTGGCTAACACTGAGGTGGCATTGCGAGAGTCCTTGGTGGCCCTTGAGCCAGAGCAGGCCGCTTTGGTGTTGGCACAGAACGCCCTAGAGTCGACACGGAAGGCCCTAAAGGTGGAGTGGAAGGCCTGGTCGAAGGCGGACCAGGAGGTGCTCACGCTCCATGGCTGGGTGATGGGGACAGTGGACGCGAGTGCCCAGCTGTGTGAGCAGGCGGCCTAGTAGGCAGAGGATCTCTCCATCCTTGAGAACTTCTATGTCGGTACGTGGTTTTTCTGTTCTTTGTTGTTGGTTTTTTCCTTCAACCTATTTCTAAGCTTGTCGCTCTTCTCTCAGAGCTGGGTGGAAAGGTGAAGACGCTGGAGCAGGACCTAGAAATGATCAAGGCGACCCTCAGCCAGAATGCGGAGGAACTGGCCAAGTCCCATGAAGAGCGACGTGCTCTCGAGGGGGATCTTGACCAGATCCACAACGTTGCCTAGCTTGTCATCTCGGACATCTTCGGGTCGGCGCCCAGCACTAGCGCACCCGCGGTCCAGCTAGCGGAGGTCCCGGATGCGGTTTAGGACCTTATCAGGAGCGGGCTATTCTATGGGGCATCGGGGGTGCTCACATCAGTGGTGACGCACCATTCGAACCTAGACTTCGCCGCGATCTGCAGCGGGTATGCTGAAGACTTGAGCATGGAGGACATCCAGTCGATCGGGGAGGGCTTGCAAAATATAAGTAGTTTAGTGAAGGTAGAAGTTTAAGTTTGTGGGGGAGCCCCCATGTAAATATTACTGTGTGCTTAATGACTGCCGTCAGTTTTGTTATCTGTGATGGAATTGCTCTGTTTAGGGGGAGCCTGTTCCCTTTCGTTCTTTAGTTTTCCCTTACCATAATTTTGTTTTTTATTCTTTCTTTCTCGTACCTGCCCATTTGTCCCGTAGGCCGCGACCTTGGGAGCCCGGGGCATGGCCCGCGAGGCTCGACTGCTCGTAACCATAGGGAAAGGCAGGGTGCGATCGGTTGGAATGTTTTTAAAGCAAAGCTACGTAAAGCAAAACTAAGGAACAAACTATCCCATTGGTTGGGTAGGAAGGAATTCCACCATATGTAAACAAAACAGGGAGGTAGTCGTTAAGCATAATGATAGCAGTGTATCCTAGTGGAGCCCTTGAGCGCCCCAGGCCAAAAAGTGTTTGGGTCGGGGTGCTCTTATAGGAGCATATACTAAGTAAACAAATGGTAAGACTGAAGCTTAGGGAAAAAGCGACATAGCTGTTTCAGTAGTTCGGAGAGATGGGCATCGTTGTCGTCCTTTGGTCAGTACGCGTCCCTTCGGGTAATCGGCGAAAGATAGAGAATAGTAAGTAAATAACAGCGTGTACATTACTCACAGCGGGGTTTGAGCAGAGAGTTTGCTTGGAAAGAAGCGCAGATGCCGCGTTGTCGAAGCCACACGTCTCGGAGTTGATGGAGGGCGCTCCTCCGATGGGTGCCGGGACATAAGCCTCCTCACGGAGATGTAGCACGCCGAGCCGGTCGGCGACGAAGTTCAGGCTTCCGAAGAGGAAGGCCTAGGATGGCTTGAAGACGGGTGGAACCCGCATCCCAGAGGGTGAGAGTGCGGGAAACTCCAGCGAGCCGAAGCGAATCATATCGCCCGAGCCCGCCATGGTGAGGGTGACGGAAAAATGGGCCATCCGATGACCCAAAAGTGTTGAACGTACAGTGTCCTCCCCACGGACGGTGCCAACTGTCGGTGCAGAAAGTGACCAACTAAGGAATTTTTGTAGTTTTGCTGTACGTTGTAATCGGAGGTGGCCTAGCACTCAATGACACAGGATTTATACTGGTTCAGGCAACGTGCCCTACATCTAGTCGGGTCGGTCAGTGACTTTATTCCTGAGCTCAGGTGCTCGAAGTTTGCAGTGGGGTTACAAACAAGAAGGAAAAAGATGGGGTGTACAAGAGATCCGGTCGGCTCCGGTCGGAAGGGCCGAGAGCGACAGGAACTTCGCTATGAGCTAAGTGTTCAAGCGGGTGCTTGAGGTCTGAACCTGGCGGTTCTGTGGTTGTGAGCTATTGATCTAAGGAACTCTGATCAACTGGAATTGGTCTCCTTTGTTGGAGGAAGCGCACCCCCTTTTATAGATGAAGGGGACAGCTTTACAAGTGAGAGGGAAAGGGTGCGTATGTTACCGAGCCTTGTTGCCCACACTGACGGGTACAAGATAATGATAGGCGCCTACAACACTGTTGATGTTACTGTAGAATGGCAGAGAGGTCGTGCTGCCTTTTTCAGGGATGGTGGACGTCGATACCTGCAAATACTGTTGGGAGTTTTAGTGGCCCCTACAATACTGTAGAGGGAGATGTCGGCGCCTACAATACTGTTTGTCTTAGGGTGGCTACAGAGTACTATTCCGTGCAGGGTATGGTCCCTAGTACAGTGGTTTTGACTTGTGAGCCTTGCCTTGCCTTTCTCCGCACGTCTTCTGGTTCCTATCGAGCGGGCGTCCCTGGTCGGATGGCTCCAGTCGACTCTGAGTGCGCCGGTCGAAGAAGAGCGGTGAGCAGGGTTCCTGTGATCTCCGGTCGGAGACGCAGGGTTAGAGCTGGAAGTAGTGTTTTGGGCCAGGCCTTCTGATCGGAGAGGCCGTCCGATGGCGGCTAGAGTCGAAGCGAACGCTCCGGTAGGAGAGGTGGGCCGAAGCAGCCGATGAGAGGGCACTGTTCCTCTTCGGCCAGACCTTTCGGTCGGTGACTGGGCCGCCCTTCTGGTCTGTCATTTTAGACTCTTGGGCCGGCCCATGAGTTACGCGTTGTCTGCTCTGGCCAAGCCTTGGCATGGAAGCCGGTCCCCAAGGGACCTCGGGTTTATGAACCCAACACAACCCATAATAACCGTGGCAATAGTTACAAGCAAAAGCAACCAAATCCAATATAGTTGCAATAACACTAAGTAATTGCAACAAAAACCAATACTATTGCAACTCAAAAATGTCATTGCAATAATGCCAACTAATTGCAACACAATTCTTAAATGGTTGCGGTAGCACAAGCCTGTTGCAACGACAAACCACACATATTGCAACAAAATTAGTCCGTTGCATTATAGGCACATATTGCAACCATTTTTTTAAAAAGGTTGCAATACGACCCACCTATGACAACTAAATTAGTGGTGTTGCAATCATGTGGCGTGGCATTAGAGGTAGAACTTGTAGTGGGCGCGCCGACTGCCGCCGTCCTATGCGAATATGTTCAGCTATGGGACAAGGTCGACGGCATTCAGTTATAGCCACACGCCCCGGATCGTTTCATCTGGAAGTGGACTGGAAGCAGCGAATACACAGCATCCTCGATGTACCGAGCATTCTTCATTGGCATGACATCGCTGGTGGGCGCCAAGGATGTCTGGAGAGTGTCGGTTTCGCCCAAGGTGAAATTCTTCTTCTGGCTTTGCGTTGCACGGTCGCATGTGGACTGCGGAGCACCAGAGGCGCCATGGACTACAGCAAGACGCCGCCTGCGCCCTTTCCGACCAGGAAGATGAGACCATCGATCACCTACTGGCCTCGTGCGTGTTCACACGCGAGGTTTGGCATCGCCTATTGGCAAGAGTTGGTTGCCAACACCTAAGATCGACCGTTGAATCCCCCCTGGCGAACTGGTGGCAGCAGGCACAGGGAGCCATTCTGGGGCCCTTTAGGCGTGGCTTTGACTCCCTTGTGCTGCTCGTCTCATGGGAGGTTTGGAAAGAGCGCTACAGGTAGACGTTCAACAACAACTCCAAGACATCGGCTCAAGTTCTCGCTCTAATCTATATTATAAGGGACCAGTTGAAATTATACTAGGTCCACCCACAATTTCAATCCCCCACAGTTATGACTTTCCCTTCGTACACTCTAAAATATGTCTCGAAAATACAACAGCATTAAAATCATTAGACTTCAACACGATCTATTGGTCAGGATTGTTTGGATCATCCAGAGGCTTCGACACACCCTATCAGCCTACGTCTCCCCGCCCGCACGACCGCACCACTGAGGCCAACGATCCCCGTTTTGAAGCACGGTACCTCCTATTTCCAGAACCAAATCTCCGAAACAACTTAGAAACCAAACATGAGACTCCCACGCCTACGCTGCTCCATCCCCTTCCTCCCGTCGCGGCCCCCGCCTCCTCCACTCCAACCAAGTTAGGCCAACGCGGAGGCCCGCCCTCCCCACCCCTCCCAGATTTGCAGCTTGCACCCCGCGAATCCCCCCCCCCCCGCTTCCCTCGCCACGCCGAGCGCTGTCCGTGGCACCCGGAGCGGAGCGCACCCTTGTCCTCTCCACCGCAATTCCCGAGGCGGTGGACGCTTCCTGCCTTGCGCTCTCTCCTCCCTCGTGATCGGCGCCGCGGGCGAGGCGGAACGTGGGCGAATCGCGCTGCCCGATGCGGGGAATCTAGGGTTCTGGCCATGCCGGCCGCGTCGTAGGGCGGGGGTCCCTGCCTTCGCCACCGGCGCGTGTGGAGATCTCAGGGCCTCCGAACCCTAGGGAGCACCAGAGAGGCCGGCAGCTACTGAGACATGGACGTCGACTCGCGCATGACGACGGAGTCCGACTCCGATTCCAGGAGCGAGACCTCGTCGTCGTCCGCGCCCTCGACGCCAGGGACGCCCGTGGCGGCCTCGAATCCGACGGCGGCCGGCGCTGCGGGGACGAGACCAGCGCCCGGGTACACGGTGGTGAACGCGGTGATCGAGAAGAAAGAGGATGGGCCAGGGTGCCCATGCGGTGCTGGCTATCGGGGAGGAGGGCACGCCCGGGTACATCGGACCGCGGCTGATCCTGTTTGGTGGGGCCACCGCGCTCGAAGGGAACTCTGCCACACCACCCTCTTTGGCCGGGAGCGCGGGGATCCATATGCTTTCTATCTATCTTATATATGGCTTGTGTTTTCTGATTTTGGGATTTTGGAATGTTGGTAGGCCTTGTCTCTCCCTAGGGCGGTTCTAGGTATGCTTGTCATTCATGAGGGTCTGGGCTAGGCTGGGCTGAATTTTGGATATAACTTGGAGCAGTTTGGCATTCAGATGAATTTATGGGATTAATATAAGGTTATCTACAGAAAATCCTTGTTATAATGTGGGTGCAATAATTCTGAATGCTAATTTCTAATGTGGCAGTTAGAAAACTGATGATGGTCTGATTTTTACTCACTAGGGAAGTATAAGCCGTCATGTCATTTTAGATTATAATTCGACTAGCTGCACATGAAGTATAAGCCGTCATGCCACCATGCATTGCAGGAAGGTACTATCGTCCCTTGGTGAGATTTGTTTTTTCCATCAGAAATCCATCAGTTCATGTGTTATTTGTCTCTGATGATTCGATCCAATAATTTAGAATCTATCAATCTGTGAGACAAAGTGTCCCAGAGATGAACTAACCTATTAATTTTAGGCAATCTGTGGGACAAATGGGCAAGACGTGCGTGTTTAGTGTACGAGTTTAGTTTGGCAGCCTGGACAAGTAGGAATCGAGTCAAATGACTATCTCATTTTGTAATTGTATTGCTTGTATGGTTATGCTTTTAGGAGAGCCAGACATGAATAATTTATCCGGAACTCACTTGTGACATTTCTATTTTGTTTATTTTATGTTTGGATCAGAGTACAAATATGGTGCAAAAAGCTGGCTGCCCATAGAACATAGATGGTTTTTACTATCTCGGCAGTCTGATTGTTCCCATGTTTCAGACTTGGAAAACGTTCTATAAGGGACAGGTAAAATAACAATTGTGATATTTTCCATTTGAGTAATTTGTCAGTATAGATTTATGCAAAGTTGTATATGAAAAGATTAGGTTAGCTGTGTGTAAAAGTTCAATGATTCGAATGGCATGAGATAGGCAAGCTCTGAAGTACTGGGATGTACCAGTCAGTGTCCTCAGTTGTAAGACTTGGATTTTCTTGCTGTTTGCCAAACTGTTGTGTTATATATATGTAAAACTTGGAAGGTGGATCGGCTTCTTTCTTTCTTTTAAAAGATGGAGTATCTTGTGTGATGCTCTTCTTTGTGACTTTGAAACTAAAAATATATACTTGTGACTTATAAAGGATTTCTGGAGGTTTCGCGTCTATCTAATATATTACTAATTAGCAGGCAGCGGTGGAGAAGGGGTGTGACTGGATCTGGAGGCAGTGGTGGCAGTGTACATCGACGATGTCGGCAAGCGCCCCCACACTGACTCAATTCAGCAGTAAGCACACACTGATTTTATTGATTTTACGAGGGCACATGCTTGTTGAGTGGCCATGAATTTTTGCCTTCAACTGGTGCTATTCACTATGTAAGAAGTGGCCTATAAGGACGCACACAAAAGAATGGATTGCCAACAGTTCAGTGTGTTCTAGAAATTTTCATTGGGATATACAAATCTGTGGCCTACTTAGATTATGTTGGATATCAAATTTTGAAGATTGCCAGTTTGTGAAACAATTTTTGTCTGCAGCAAGGCATGATCTATTTTTTGGGGGGTCTTTGAAGAAATTTAAGTCAATTTTCACTATAAAGGAATTTTCGATCATATGTTTATTTGCACCGTGGATGTTGAGTGGTGAGTGGTAACTTGCTAAGTTGTAAATGCCAAGTCTTATGCAGCAAACTGTGTCTTTTGGTTGTTTTCATTTGCATGTTTGAATGTTGCCGGGCATTGTACTAGTAATAATATAATTACCGATGAATGACAATTTACAAATTGTAGAAATGGGTCCATCAATCACAGCCGTGCCATGAGAAGCTAATTCCTAAGACGCCAATGGTTTGGTAAACCCATCATCCACTTGATTTGTCGAGCTGATGAATCTTATATCAAGTTGCTTGACCCAGCTTATTCTCCCACAAAGTGATAGTCAATCTCTGTCAGCCTGTTCGTTTGGTCGTAAACGATCGTAAATTTTCAACCAGAACAATATTTTTCTCTCACACCAAACCAGCCAGCAGTAATAATCCACGATCGTATACGATCGTTTTAGCCCTAGCCGAACAGGCTGTATATGTTTGTCCTAGCATGAAACACCAGAATGGCAAATATAAGTATTTGGTCCCAATATAATAGGCTACTTTGGGATGTGAGATTCACAATTCATGCATAAGCTTGTGAATGCACACTATCTTAGTAGTTGTATTTGCTGTAGCTTTATGTTCACCTCTAGACCTAGAGATAGTTGCTGTTTTATTGCACACCATGACGCAAGATTCCTCGAAAAATATCCTGCCTAATCAGCATCTGAAAAGGCAGTAACCATGGATTTGTATTTTCCCTATTTTGAGTCCCGATTGATTAGAGCCCTTCAAGTATATCCAATCCCTATTTTAAGGCTCTTCACAGTGCTCTAATGCCACGTTGTGGGAGAATTAATGGAAGAAATTGATAGACAATTTTAACAGAGAAAGAGATATCCAGCCTTGTCAACGTTAGATACTGAAGTTCCCCAATGATACGCTTGTATCTTGTATTGCTAGTCTTCTTGTCCAAGCTTATCTCCATGGAGATTTTTTCTAGGTAAACAGCAGTGTGTTAAGAGGCTTACACGTGACCATATCAACACACTGCAAAATATCACATGATCTTTCTTGTGTTACCATTAGCTCCGCTTTGGTTCTTCTTACTACGTTTATGCATTTAGCCATTGCTCGACTTCTCTTTGACTTCGTGTACCTGAGCACATGCATATGATGTATGATATGTTATATAGGCGAGACAATATGCAAAGAAGCTAGAGAGATAGAAGATAGAAAACATAGGGCTAGGAAGGCTTGGTGTGTTGTGCTTGAACTCCTATATGAGTGCAAGGGCTTAAACAAGTAAGGATGATGCTCATGAATGGCATGCCATGTAAAAACACTCGGCAACAATATTAATTTGCCGAGTGTAAACAAAAAACACTCGGCAAACAAATTAGTTTGCCGAGTGTCAATAAAAAACACACGGCATAGTTTGTCTTTGCCGAGTGTCTCTAATGGACACTCGGCAAAGTTCTAACTGTAGGACGGCGCACCCGACGGCCGTTAGATGGCCGCTGCACGCCCAGCGCACGTGACTCCAGTTTGCCGAGTGTCCATTGTTGCCGAGAGTTTTTTGTAGTTTGCCGAGTGTTTTATATTTGGCACACGGCAAATTTGTGTTTTACCGAGTGTTTTACATTAGGCACACGGCAAAGTTTTAGTTTGCCGAGTGCTATATGTTTGCCGAGTGTTTTATTAAATACACACGGTAAACGTTGCGTTTGCCGAGTGCCCGATGGAATACACTCGGCAAACCGTAAGGCACTCGGCAATCCTACTGTTTCCGGTAGTGCATGTAGCCCAGTGGATAGGCTCCAGGGAGAAGCCGACCGGCGGGAACCAGAGTGATGCCAGCATTGAGCCATAGTAAATTCTTTGAACAGCTGTGATAATAGTTATTACTTATTAGGTACTAATAGTTAGCTCCTTTAGATCATATTGGTTCAGCTAAAAGTCTAGCTAATTGTTAATACCCAACTAACAAAAACTCATTATTAGTTATGACCAGACTATCTCATAGCAGCTAATAGTTCGGTAGCTAACTTTAGCTATATATGAGCTATTATCTAGCTAACTATTAGCAGCTAATGGATTCAAACATGGCCTAGCTAATGCCTCATTTTCAAAATTTTCAGTGCCACGAATCTGATCAGTGGTGGACCTAGGGCCCGGTGACCCTGGGTGCCCACCCAGACTATGTCGCCTGCATGCGCTTAGCCCTTCACCGTAGAACCCTTAGTCGGAAGTTTCGAAACACATGATCTGATGGTGTCTTAAGTCTCGCTCGAGCTTTTTTTTTTTTTTGCGATCACTCAAGCTCTATTTCAATCCTGAGTCTGCTACCGAATCAATACTAGCTAGGAAAATCTTGAATATTGTACTCAAAAGAGTTATATAGGTATCACTGCACAAGTGCCACTAGGTGAAAGGGTGGGCCAAAAATACAAGTGGTGCTTACAAGAAAGAAAAGAAAATGTTGCTAGAAAAATTGGATGAATTGGATAAAAAGGCTGAATCAACTTTGTTAGATCAAAATGAATTGAATCTTAAGCATGTCTTGAATGAAAGATTGTCCAAACTTCTATGAGAGGAAGAAATAAAATGGTACCAACGTGCTAAAGTAAAGAATTTATTAGAAGAGGATGCCGATACAAAATACTTTCAGTTAGTAGCAAATGGGAAACATAGGAAAACTAGGATATTTAGGCTGGAGCAGGAGGAAGGTTTAATTCATGGTGACGCTGAACTTAAAAAAATATATCACCACTTACTACAAAAAATTATTCGGGCCATCTGATCATAACAATTTGGTGATGGATGAGTCATACCGTGATGACATCCCTCAAGTTACAGCCGAGGAAAATGAACTTTTGGTTGCTGAGTTTTATGAGCAAATGGCTTTTCAAACTTTGCAATGAGGAGGGCATTTGGCAGAAGTTAATAAGGAACAAGTACCTAAAGAACAAGGCTCTAAGTCAAATTGAAAAGAAAAACAAGTTTTCGCATTTTTGGAATGGTTTGTTGGGAGTCAAAGACATTTTCTTAAGTCTTGGGAAGTATAAACTAGATAATGGAACTCAAATTAGATCTTGGGAAGATAAATGGTTGGGCTCCTGACCCTTGAAAATCCAATACCTGAATTTATTTAATATAGTGCGTAAGAAACAAGCAACAGTGGCTAATGTACTTAATTCCGCCCCTCTCAATGTGTCTTTTAGAAGGGCACTAGTTGGGAACAAGTTGTTGGAATGGCAAAGTATAGTTGCGAGAGTTGCTTTTATTAACTTAAATGAGGGTCGGGATACTTTCATCTGGAACTTAAATAATAATGGCTTGTTTTCTGTTAAATCCATGTACAAATACCTAGTCAATAATGGGATTAAGGTTACCTAGGAAATTTAGCATATGAAAGTACCCCTAAAGATTAAGATTTTTCTTTGGTTCCTAAAGAAGGGGGTGATACTGACAAAAAATAATCTTGCTAAAAGGAATTGGAATGGTAGTAAGGCTTATTTTTGTAGCACACCTAAAACTATTCAACACTTGTTTTTTTATTGTCATTATGCCAGGTTTCTTTGGCGTGTTGTGTTTGTTTTGTTTGGCATTAATCCTCCAAGGAACATGAACCATCTTTTCAATAGTTGGTCAAAGCTGGGAGGTTCCAATCATAATCATCTTTTATTGACTGGGGCTACGGCGTTTTGCTGGGCAATATGGATCTAAAGGAACGATGTGGTTTTTGACAAAGGTCACTCAAAAACTTTTTTGCATGTTCTTTTCAGGGGGACACACTGGTTACGATTTTGGGCTCTGTTGCAGCGCTCGGATGATGGCAAGAAACGGATTCTTGACGCTTGCAAGCTACTGGAATCGAGAGCCATGGAGTTCTGAACATGTAATAAGTTTTAACTATGGGTGAGCTACTGTCATAAGTTTAGACTGATGCTTCTTCTTCTTCTTAGAAGAAGGCTGAAGCAGAAAATTTTCCATTATCTAAAAAAAGATGTCAATAGGAAATTCCTTGTCCGAGGACAGCTCCCTATCCCCGTCCCCGTCCCTGCGAACGCTCTCAGGGCAAAGCTTTTTCTCACATCGTTGTCCACATGCGGGGCCGGGGGAATTTATACCCACATGGACCCCATTCCCTTTACAAAATGCAACATTGGAGGTCAACAAATTTATGGTGCTAAACTAATATATATTAAGCAAGCAAGATTTCATATTATAAGAGACACCTACTTTAGGATTTAGTTTGCTATTTATACTAGGCTATGTGTTGAGTTTCATAGGATTTCAACATGTCAAAAGGGCTAATTTAGAGTAAGAGTGAGTTTGTGTAGAACAGAGACGGTTCCCTACCACCATCCCCGTCCCCCACGAACCCAATGGGAACAAAATGTTTCCCGTTTCAATCCTTGTGGGAATTAAATTGCCCCCATCCCCTAATAGGGGATGCCCTGCGAGGAATCACGGATCGGGTCCCCTTGCCATCTCTAGGTGCCACACTCGCGCTTAAAAAATCAGCTACTAAGGCCTCATTTGGATCCAGCCAGCTAATTATTAGTTGTGTTAGCTAAAAGAAACTAGCTAATAGTTAACTGTTAGCTGGGTGGCAAGTAAGACATTAGCTTAGCTTATTAGATGAGAACCTAAATATGTTCTTAGCTAATTTTTAGCAACTAACCATTAGTTGTAAGGATCCAAATAGGCCAAGTCAAACTCATCCTCATCCTCATCCTCATCCTCTTGGCCTTCCTCCATGGCTACGTGGGAACTTGAAACCAGCAACACCGGCTTGGGGTCAAGCCGGTTCTCACGGAGGAGAGAATGTCAGCCGTCCTACGAAGAGCACTAGAGAGCTAAAGATTACCAGGAGTTTTTTTTTAAAAAAATTCCAGGAGGTGGGAAGGAAGAGACGCAAGACCAAGAGCAGGCCACATGAAGGAATAGCCCAGAAGCGAGTGAAAACGCTCAACCCAAGGTACTCCGGGCCCAGCTGGACGATGGCGTAGGAACGATGGCGTAGGAGACTTTGCTTCGGCGGAAAAAAAATCCATATTACCTCAATCGACTTTTGCAAAACTCTAAAACCAGATAAACCATCTTCCAACCGTTCGTTTTACCTCCCAGACCATAGCGGTTTTCAAAGGCGATTTTATCTTTTTTTAATTTATTTTGGCTAAATCTTTAAAAAAATCATAGTAAATCGCAGAAAAATCATAAAATAAAAAATCTAATTTTGTTGAACTCCACCTGAGTAAATCCACACAAAAAATATATAATATTGTATAGTTTAGTATAATTTTTTTATTGTAACTTTAGATCTATGTTTTTCTGTAATTAATTCATAGCTGCAGTTGGATCATGTATAACTTAATTATAGATTTATAACTACTTTTTAACAAGCATACACCTAAATAAAGAGATGTTTTACAACTGTTTCTAGAGAGATATAGAGATGACGATTGGTTTTACATTTATTTTAACCAAACAGCCTAACTTTTTTTCACACCACATAACTCACAACTTTTTCACTTTTAAAACTCAACTTCTCAACAACTTAACCAAACAGACCCTAAATGCCCCTCCCCTTGCCCTCTAACTTCCATATCTTCAAATGCAAGTTTTTATTTTTAAGGAAGTTCCCCTACAACACACAAGGTATGTCAATGATGCCAGAACACTGGTTAGTTGTTTGGTTTGAGAAATCTTCGAAATTTGCATTTGCATTTACACTAGATATTTGCTTACAGGGAATAATATGGCAACCAAACAAACCACTTGATCCATTGAACCAAATAATTGAATCTACTTAAATTTAAATTTATGATAAAATGCTCTGTCTCATTTTTTAGACGGAGCATCCTAGGCCAACATTTGTTTCTTCTCAAGGCAAAATGCAATCAGAGGAATTAACCACCATCACCACCAAAATGCAGCTACAATCAATCAGGGAGGGTAAATCAAGATATGAAAGATGCAAAAGCAATATCATAATTCCATAGCAGCTTGAATTAAGAAATAAATGTGATGACAGTCATGATGGAACAAGGGAAAGATGGCGCACGAAACCCAGCAGGTTCCCCACACTTTGTGCTGCAGCTTTGTTTTTTTCTTTTTTTGTTTTTTTTTTTACTATGGCGGTGGCGATTCTTCTTCCAGGAGGGAAGTAAAAGGAAAGGGGGATTTACAGATGCCAGTCAACCATCCATGGGGATACATTGCCCTGGCAAATCATTTGGTGCTGTTCCCGTTGCACTGGTGAACGAAACCATTGCCATGAGCATTGCCATTCGAGTGGAAACCGTTACTGTTGCAGTTGCTGCTCCCAACATCCTTGCGCTTAAGACTGGCCTTCTTTGCCCCCCATATACGAACTGTGTGATCGTCGCTAGCTGATGCGAGCATGTGGGGATTCGTAGGGTTCCAACTTACGCAGTTGACTGTGCCCGAGTGACCAGCAAGAGTCTCAATGAGATCACCAGTGGCTCTATGCCATATGTAGACCTGGAAACATGACAAGTCTTGCACATTATTACCTTGCAGAGTACAAAAGAAAATATGCAATGAACCGTGTGGCTGGACCAACCAACCACAGGCCTTCTAGACATTGCAAAGGCTAAATCTTATGTTTCCCAATGCAACTTTAAGATGTACTCCCTCCATTTCAAATCATGAGTCATTTTGATTTCCTAGGTAGCTATGTCTAGATACGTAGTAAAAACAATGTATCTAGAAAAGCAAAAACAACAAACAATTTGAAAGGGGGGAGTATCATTTTAACTTTTTTATTACTGAAATGCAAGGTATCATATTTTCTACTGCCTACAAGATATATGGATGCCATCACTACATGCCTCCATTACACCCCTTGGAAGTATAATGGTTCATCAGAAAAGGCAATCAGCTGAAAAAGATAATTTCAACACCTTTATAACATTCATATTGGCATCTCCTAGCCTAAAAATAAATCAGCAGCATGATTTGGTCAAAATACATGGTAGAAAGTGACAACAAATATGCTGCATGCCGAATGTATGAAACTATAGAAGAAAAGTGGTGCAAACTAGCATGTGCAGACAGATATAAGCAATTAAGCATGCATATTAAATTATAATAAATCTGAGACCGTCCTAGACATAGGCTCCAGTTGCAAGGGCGTCTGAGTTAACCAATGATTTCCGTGTCGCACGATGTTTGAATGTTTTATCATATAGAAAAGAATAATGTAATGCAATGAGGATGGTTCAAATGACAAACATGTTAGCTGCATTTTCCATTAGATTTGACTCATCTGACAATAAATATAATTGTCTAGAACAGCATCTGTCTAGGAGCAGTGCATATTAATAAAAACAGCACACATAGACAACAAAAGGTAAGTGCACACATAATATTAGTTCTATAGCCATTAGGTGGGTCACAAGGCAATCATCATACCTTTGAATCTTCACTCCCACTAGCAATGAACGCCTGCTCAGATCCGCCAAAACAAGACCTTATCACAAACCGGTTGCGCTTATGGCCATTGTACCGGTTGACTCGAACAGGATCATTTCTTATGTTCCACAAATGAATCTCTTCGCTTACAAGATTTACAAGCAGGAAATCACCATCTTCTGATAGAGAAAATGAAGTAATTGTACTAGCCTCTTCAATTAACCTCTCTTGTTTTGTCTCCCTATCAAATAGAAGAATTGTGTTCTCCCTACTCATGCTTAATATAAGATTTCCATCTTTTGCTACAGCAAAATCAGATGTTCTTGTTGATCTCTGCCCTTTCCAGCAATCTACTTCCTTACCATCTAAATCCCAAATGCAAAAGTTTTCTTCAGCTAGACCAGACAATATTTGCTTTCCATCTGGAAACCAAGCACATGATATCAAACCAACAGGCTTTTCATAAACATGAAGACATTTGCCAGATTCGACATCCCAGCGTCGGATGGTTTCTTCCTGCCCACATGTGAGCAGCTGGCAATCATCGGGGCTCCATGCAACCATCATCACCGACTTCTGATGACCATTCAATGTATGCCTCAGTAATAGCTCTCCATCTTCATCAACCTAAGAAATGAAAAGATTAATTCATGAAGAGATAAATGAAAAAGAGGGAAAGTAAACCGCATAGCATGGTCAATAACAACAGAACAGAAGTAAAAACTAAAGCCTCCTTTATCAGTAGCAAATTACACGACCAAAGTTTCTACCTGCATTACCATTACAACCCAACTTTCACTGCAGTGCAATTGTAAGATGGTGGGGACAGACACTTTCATGTTCAACAAGAACATAGAGAAGTGCCAGGATTCAAGCTAGGGAGCAAACTAGGCAAACGTCTAAATTGAACTTACTTTGTTCCAGAAGCTACCAAGATGTACTCCCTCCATTTTAAATTACAAGATGTTTTGACTTTTCTAGATACTCCCTCCGGTCCAGTTTAAAAGGCATTTCGCGTAGGTCAAGAGTCAAACTATATAATCTTTGACTTATAATTTGACTGAATTTTTAACCATTGTAAAACAAACTTGATACTATTAGATTTGTAATCAAATGTATTATCCAATAATCATAAGTTTATTTATAACCACAAATAATATAATACAAAATAGATGAATGGTCAAAGTGTAATTTAGGAGACCGTGCCATGTTGGAAGATACTTTATAAACTGGGCCGGAGGGAGTACAGAACTTTTGATATACCACTATGTCTGGATACATAGTGAAAGCAATGTATCTAGAAAAAGCCAAAACGTCTTATAATTTGGAACCGAGGGAGTAATAAGCAGTAGGCTTTCAGTGGAAAAAATGTAATATGAAATGGCAACCTTCTGTCTTCGTTTTGAAAATAGCTATGGATTTGAAAGTCAACGTTTGGTAAAAACATAAAGAACAGGTGACGAAAAGCATTAGTAAGATTGGACAAGTTCAGTTCTTGACATGAGATTTAAAATAGGAACCAAGGAACAGGCCACCCAATTTGTACGCAGACCATGAGAAAAGAAGACTTTAGAAGCACAGGTTCACAAGTTTACCTCCCATATAATTGCAGATTTATCATTTGATGCTGAGGCTAAATACTTCCCATTGTTTGAAAACTGGATAAACCACACTTCATCATGATGTGCATGCAAAACCTGCAACAAATTTTTTACTGGTGAATTTCAAAGCATCAAGATATGCAGCTACTAGGAAAAAAAGTCTTGATAACCAAATTATCTAACTTTTCACATCCAGATAAAAGTGAAAACCAAAGTACGACACAACACAAGTTGCAAGTTTCTATTTATTTTCCTGAGAGTGAAAGAATGGTTTCTTAACGAAGAAAACATAACCTCAGCTAATAGAATTTTTTTGTAAAGTGCAAAGATGAGTGGCACTCAGCTCTTATCTAACCTTTTTTCAGGAAAAAATACCTCTGCAGTGAACTGAATTATACAAATTATCATTTGGCAACAGATGGTGAGAAGTGGGGAGAACAAGGAGGGAGATAGAGCAAGGGGGAAGCTAGAAGGAAGCTTAAGAGGTCTACATGCTATAAAGCTGGATCATGACTTCAGATTTGCAAGCCTTTTTTACCTGTAGCGTGCGAGATGGTATCTGGTCTTTCCCACAGTGATGATCAATGTAGAGTGACAACCCATCAACAGAATTATGGAAATAGCAAGCATCTCTTTGTACAGTAAGTGCTTGCTCAACTAAATTTTCTAACCTCCTCTCTGGCACCATAACAGTTGGAGGGAGCACCTTTTGCAATTCCTCTAGAACCTTCAACCGAGAACTAGAAGAATCAATTCCAAGCTTTGAAAAACCAAGGAACAACTGCTGTGGCGAACAAGAAATCATACAAGTCGACAGTTCATGCACTCTTTTTCTATTAACACCAAGGGGTGTGATCTCACATCGTAAAGTCTTCATAGCGCCCATGACATTGTCATTTCTTAGAAGTTCAAAGAATTTCTGCTCCAATATCAAAAATGCCGCAGATTTCACAATGTTTTCATCTTGAAGGCCAATCTTATTCAAGGTAACCACCGCATTATCCCAATTCCCATCAATCACCTGCTCTCTGAAAAGATTCACCATAGGTTTATGTAAAGTAATCCCTGATTCCTCCTCCAGAACCGCTCCACTTTTTTCATATCCAAGACTATACAGAGTTTTGGTGATTATCCTAACAAATTCCTCCTTTTTAATCACACCCTTGGAACCAACCATAACTTCTTTCCCTTGGGAAGGCAAAGGTCTAGCCATTGTACTTCCCAAAGGATTGGCAAATTTCGAAAACAAGAAACAGTCTGGTAAACTTGCAGATTCTACTGAGGATGCTCTTGCGCGTTTTGAGGGTGGTTCATCATCTTCAAAACCTCCCATGAAATGCCAAGATCAGGCCATATATTTTTTCACTTCAGGGAAGATGATGGTATGCAATCTCCACGCAAAATTTTCCAAACAGTTACCGAAACAGATGGAGGATTCTGCAGAGAAGGAATTAAAAAATGAGAGTCATGAACTATCACGCAAGGTCACAATTGTATTCATCCTGGTACAATATGTAGTGCAAACACGGGGGAAATTTTCATGATATAAAAATTAATCACAACTAATGCAAGGAACTCATTGCATTGAGAACAAAGTGACAAGCAACAACAAATGACAAGGGCCATCTGCCAACCAACAACAAAATTGAAGCCACTAGTACCAAGGAAGTTGAGGGGAAAATTTAGCGAATAGCTAAGGACCTGTTTGGATCCCATGAACTGAAACCAATATCTAGAAAAGTGCTTCCCTTTTTCATTATTAGATTACTTTCCAATTCCTCTCAATTCCTGGGAACCAAAATGGGCCTAATAGTAAAATCTCAGAGATAAAGGTACCAGGTTGAAAATTATATACAGAAATAAATAATTGGCCCCAGCCCCACAATAAATTTCCTCCTGGCCTCGGACTGCACTCACTTGACAAAGAGGATAAAACACCCATTTGCTACTCAGCAAAGGGAGCCATAGATTTCTGGTCATTAATCTTCATATCGGAAGGTATGAAGATATGATTCCTTGTCAATCTAGAATTATCTGATTGCTTGGCAGCTCGTCCCACAGAGTAATCAAAGGCACGCCAAAAATTAGGCTGCGCACATCAAAGCAAAACCATGACAACACTATCTTGTGCCAGGCATCACTAAACTAAAAGAACAGTGCTACAATGTAGCCAGCCAACGTAGTTGGAGAAACAACCAATGGTTAGCGGTGATTATGGCTACTACTTGAACCGAAAAGTGACAAGATGATCTGACTTCATCTAGTAATAGGACATACTAAAAGGAATGTGCACATTGACCGATTGATATCCCAATCAGTATCAGCCAGCCTTCGAAGCAGCCAAAACGTTCTACAGCTATTCTAATCTCAACACCTACAGACGGTAAAGTTATCAGTACTGAAGCACATTCGACAAAGGGATGCTTAAGTTGCAGTAATGTTGTAATTTCAGTACAAACAAGAAGTATGCTATTGCTACTAGAGTGACATGCTTGGGGGTAAACCAAAGTCTCCAACAATCCAGTCAATCCTATTTTTGTCCATATCAGTACAGGATAAGGCACGCAACATCTACTTCCTAGCACCATCAGCAGCCCACCCTCTTCTGTCCTAGTAGTTATGCTACTTTCCACAGACACCATTCCTTGCACACCGAAGATTCCACGCACAGGGGGCACGCATCCCATCCCAACCAAAGCATAACTAGCGAATGGATGAGCACAGAGTCATTAACGGCAACAGGTAAATCTACTCGTGCAATTACTAGCAACTTGCTTAATTAACCACCAGGAACCCGCGCCCGAAGCGTATCCCTCCACAACCCACTCCGCACATCGGACATGGACACGCGGCAGACGGCGCCCCGATCACGGAATCGCTCCCCCACCGACCCAACCCAGCACCAGTTGTAGAAGCAAAAAAGTTCACTCATCTGTTCATCGCACCTAGGCAGGGCGGCGCGGGCAGTAACCGGGGGCACGCAAGCGGGCAAACCCCCGCCCCACGCGGCGGGCAGCAAGCAGCGAGGGTTAGCGATCGGAGGGGAGGGGGAGGGGGCCTGACCTCCAGCCGGGAGTCCCGATCCCCGGCGATTCGCCGAGAAACCCCGAGAGGAGCCCCGAATCGCGCGGAATCTCCGGGGAATCGCCCGCCCCGGCGCAGAGGCGGCGGCCCGGCGGTCGGATTGGGTGGGGAAAGCGGCGAGAGGGAGGGGAGGCGTGGAGAGAGGGGAGGAGGGGCAAGGGAGGAAGGGGATGGTGGTGTTTGGCTTCGGGAGAGGGGAACCGACTGAATAGAAAAGGGTTGGCAGGGGGGACACACACAGCAGGCGCAGCGCCAGGAGAGAGAGAGAGAGAGAGAGAGGGGTGGGGGTGGGGGTGGGGGGAGGGGAAGAAAATAAATGGCATGTTCGCAGGGAGAAATTTAAAGAAATCTAGATAAAACTGAAGAAATATGTGAGAGAATGAACAGTATGTGAACAGTGAATTCTGGCTGAATTTCATGTCAGCCGAACGGCCAGTACCTTTCTTGTGGATCTCTCCCTCCCTCTAATTCTCACAGGTTCTTCTCCTAATCCCGTCTCCTGGTGATGCTTGAGGATGATTCTTGCTTGGGATCCTGGCCTTGTGGGTTACAGTTTGGGAGAAGAGGTCTACGGAAACATCAAAGTTAGAATAGCTTTATGTATATCGTATAGGCAGCACGGTTGCCACATGTCGATTATTGAATATAAGGGATGGATAGAGTGGAACGTAGTATATATATTGACTATTGAGAGATAGAGTGCAAAATAGTGTTTCGGAAAAGTGTCAAGAGCAAGTGATCGGTAAGAGATGGATAGAGCGCAACTTAGTATATATTGACTATTGAGTTTAAGGATAGAGTGCAAATATTGTTTCGAAAAAGTGTCAACAGCAAGTGATCGGTGGGACGATAACTAGTGGTTAGGAGTGACTACGAGGTTGCTTTGGCTACCGGAAAAAGATGCTAGTTACGGGTCATGGCCCATGCCCCGTGGGCTATGGGTTGTGACACATACTCAGGGTCGAGGGTATTATTTCTAGTTTGATCTTCATCTAAGAGCACCTCCACCATCGCGTCAAACCGTGCAATTGAAAAACAAACAGCCTGTTCGTTTGCTCGTAAACGATCGTAAATTTTCAGCCGGGAACAGTGTTTTTCTCTCACACCAAACCAGCCAGCAGTAAATAATCCACGATACGATACGGCCTCCCGAACAGGCTGAAAGTTCGATGGATCTAGTGTGTGCTTCTGCTTCTGCACCCGAATGGAATTAGAAAATCACCTTTATCTGAGTGGCGTTGGGGAGAGCAAGTGAGTGATGAGAGGCAACGCGTCCAGCATGAATTTTTATTCTTCTCAATTCACCTCGTCTGCAAACTATGCTTTTTGTTCTAACACCCAACCTTTATCCAATGTTCCCGGTTCGCTTTTGCTTTCCACTGTTCACTTTTGGCTAACACCAGAGCTGCTCTAACTATGAATATACTCCTAGCACTTTATCTTAAGTATAGAGTTGGTTGATAGGCTTGCTTTGATGGTAGTCACATACCACCACCTATTTTGAGCATGATTACTACCTAAACTCCATGGCTACTTTATCTGAAGTATAGGGTTGGTTGATAAGCTTGGTAGTCACATCAACACTTTCTATTTTGAGCATGATTTGTACTACCATGGTAGTTTCTCACGTAGCTTAAACTCCATGGCTTATATGGTATTTGTAGGTAGAGCTTATATATGCCACATCCATCCTAGTATATAGATTGAAAGAAACATATGTATAACACGTGTCTTCCCAGCAAAACATATAAAACTAAATATGTCATATTGAATCTTGATCGCTGCATTTTGCCTACTTATTGTTGTTACTTTCTTTAATTTTGTGCTTATAGGTAGGCTAGTTAATATTTTGGCTATAACAAAACCTAGCCAATACTGTGTCAAATACTTAGCACTGAATGATGTTTGCTTTCTGACATGTTAAGACGACAGTAAGATAAAATCAAGGCAGCTATTATTTGTTGCCCCCAATTATAGCATTCCGTTGGTGATAAGTTGTAGGGGTGTCACCAGAATTCTTAGAGATGGCGGCTTTAAAAGGTTAAAGCAAATAGAGCGAATTATTTTCTAATCATCATAGCAGAATTACCACGTGGCACGTGAGAAGTTAGTTCAGACTGAGATGTCTATTTACGCCAATAGACAAAAGGTGGGATATTTGATTATGTGAGGTCATCAGATTTTGTTCCCTCTTTTATTCTTGGAATTTGCCTCCTGTTGAAATTTCGGTAAGAGTCCTGTAGATGAAATTTGGTAGTCTTGTTTTCATGTTCATAATGTAAAATTCTAATTAAAACTGTAGTGTGATTCTAATCTCAAGTCGATCTACTGTGTTCGATCATGTCGTAGAACTTTAACTATGCCTTTATTCCTAATGATATTTGTGAGAGGATATTCCCAGTTGATACTGGTGCTTATTTGCATTTCGGGCTACAACTAGCAAATGGAGTAGGCCTGGCCCAGAAGATAACTACAATAGGAACAGTCTTTTTCCAAATTTCCAATGACCCATATGAAAGTTATACTGATATATATTCTTATCTTTTATTTAAAGATAAAGAAAAAAATCTGCCTTATAGTAAAAAGTGAGAAGTTACTTCATTTTAAAGACGCATCTTGGCCTATTGCTTTTCTAGGTAAAATATAATTTCACTAGAAGAAAGAATTTTTATGAGGCAAAAAAAAGAAGAATTTACTTTAAGACAAGGTACAAAGAAAAAGAACATGTCGGGACCGAGCCCATTTCAACAAAGTTAGACCTCGTTCGCTGGTCTGAAACTTGGCTGAAACTGACTAAAAAACACTGTTCCGGCTAAATTGTTGTGAGAGAAAAATACTATTCCGGTTAAAAAAAGAAGTCAAACAAGTCGAATATGAGGTAAGCCGAACAGGACCTTAGTGTAAAAAAACATTTTGTTCTCTGAGGTAACTAGAATAAGAGAAACGTTATCTCAAAGTGCGGAAACCTTTTTAAAAAGTACTATATCATGGCCATGCATCTATGTTCCTTCCATGGGATGCCACAATGCCCCGTTCGCTTGGAGGAATCTGGATAAATTTATGAGAGAAAAACACTGTTCTAAATAAAAAAAGAAGCGAATCAAGCCGGGTTTAAAGGTACGCGAACGGGGCCAATATAATTGGGGAAGAACAATGTGTGGATTATTACGAATTTGGGTCAGATTAGTTCAAGTATACGCAAACAGTTTAGATCATGAGCTCTACCCAATAAGCTTGCCAATCACCTTTTTCATTAAAATTCATCAATGTAGGTTGTGTTTAGTTGAGTGAAATTTGGAAATTTGGTTACTGTAGCACTTTCGTTTTTATTTGGCAATTAGTATTCAATCATAGACTAATTAGGCTCAAAACGTTCATCTCGCGATTTCCAACCAAACTGTGCAATTAGTTTTTTTCGTCTATATTTAATGCTCCATGTACGTATCGTAAGATTCAATGTAATGACTACTGTAGCATTTTTTGAGAAAAGTTTTTGAAACTAAACAAGGCCGTAGTATAGGAGAAGATTCGTCATGAGTCATGATAGTCCTATTCCTAGTATAGGGTACAAATCTGGTAACCCACTGGTTAGCATACATGCACTCATTGTCGAGCATGCACAGTCTATTTCCACTACCAAACCAAAATATACAAGTCGTCACTCAGTGGTCACATGTCAATAAAGGTCACTTTGTCAATAAA
Organism: Miscanthus floridulus; assembly: GCF_019320115.1. Classification (NCBI taxonomy): domain Eukaryota; kingdom Viridiplantae; phylum Streptophyta; class Magnoliopsida; order Poales; family Poaceae; genus Miscanthus; species Miscanthus floridulus. The sequence goes on along the minus strand of NC_089587.1, from coordinate 62,344,754 downwards.
AAAAACAAGATGGAAAAAGAAGGCATGGGCTGCTTCCATTGTTGCATATAAACGTGTGTCTGTGGTTGGTGGCCGATTCTTATTCCAATCCCTACATGACCAAATAGCATAACCAAACCTGATCCAACATATCTTATATCTAATTTCTCCTCTTACAGAGCCAAGTAATTATTCCATCCATCTTCTTTATTACTTTTCGTAATGCCAATGTATCTCTCAATACTAGAATCAATTGGTTTCCTAGAGTTTTAATTTTTTCCTAAGAAAATTAAAGAAACCCTAGGAGAAGGACCGTGATTGAAATTGTCTTAGGAAGCTTTACTTATGAAAAATTATAGGAAAAACATTTCCATACCGGTTTTGTGGATTCTAGTAGTATCTCCATTGTCTCGTATGAGATCCGAACTCATGATCCATGCTCATACAAGTTAAACCCACACATGTTTGTGCATCCAACAATGGTACAGGAGTCCGATTCCCATACATGTTGGAACATAGGACGCGTCTATTACATAAATATCCAAGACACAAGTCATTCAGATAATCACCCAACAAAATGTACGTTCTATTGTAGGCATGTTTGTAGTACTCCCAGTCAAAAAAAAAAGATACAATTCTCACCTCGCAAGGAGACAAACAGTTTCAACTTTGACCACCTCTACACTAAAAAGTACTAGCTTTTTTTATATCAAATAAGTTCATTAGATTGATTATTATGAAATATGTTTTCATAGTAAAACTATTTAAAGACATAAACATTGATATTTTCTCTATAGAATAGGTCAAACTTGAGAAAGTTTAACTACTCTCAAATCTAAAATTGCATTCTTTTTTTGGAAGAGGGAGTATATCTACAATATTAAAATGGGAAAATTATCCCCAGTAATTTTCATTTGTCACGTAGCATTCCCATCTTTCAGGGCGCATGTTATCTCTAGTTATCCACCCTACCTCCGTCCCCTCCTCATGCTGTCTTATATTGACTCCTGCTCACACATGATATCTCATACAGGGGCAGAGGGTAGAGACCAAACTGGGCCTCCGCCCCCTTGCTTGACAGAAATTCAATGACCCAGAAATCCATAAAAAGTCTAAGCTACATGTCTATTTAACATCTCACCATGATTTGATGCCGAAGTAAGCAATTAGCCCCCTCTAATTCATGGGCCATGCTTCGCCACTGATCTCAAAGAACGTAGGTTGGATGCACAAGTCAATACTGGTGGTGTTCGCTGGTCTGAGGAAACCAGCCAGCCGGTTGGTTCCTCCTCACGTGACACTGTTCATCCATTCAGCTGAACCATGTTTTTCTCTCACAACAAACCAGCCGGAACAATGTTTTTCAGCCAAGTTTCAGACCAGCGAACGGGGCCACTATCATCACCCAATCCTACGATGAGTTAGTTAATTATGTTCACCGCTTTCTTCCTCATCACCAATAGAATAACGATCAGGTTCTTCCTCTTGACACTTTGGCCCCACCATTGTTGCAAGGCGAACCTGCTTCATCCGCAAAACAACCGACAAGCATCTACACTTGAGGATGGTAGTGGGACAGTTTCGGGTCAGGTCCCTTTGGTTTTCAGGTCTAATGGATGCAGGTGAGGGGGTGATTTAACACTCGATTTTTGGGTTCGGGGACCCAAAAAATTATCGGGTTTGGCTACGGTATTGTTTTCACCCACAGATGCCTAATGGAGACCCCAAATAGATCACTCTAAATCAAAACTCATGTCTTTTATTAATAAATTATTTCTATAAGCTACCAAGTTTATTCTAAGTTGAGTCATAGAATTGTATGTTGTTTGTTGCCTCTTGTTTATACATGTGAGAATATGTAATATATAACATACATGTGTTGCCAAAATTCCTTATTGTATTGTCACATAGTGGTGGGTTTCCGAGATCATCTGATTTTGGTGACATGGTGGGTTTTCACTTGAGTCAGTGTTCGGGGCGATTTCAAGTTTTGAGTTTGAGTTCGGGTTCAGATCCGTGGAGACTTCACCCGACTTGCATCCACCCCATTGCCACCCGGTCACCCCTATCTACGCCACCACCCCCTTGTCAGCACTAGTGACAAGCTTAATGGGTAGTGCGAGCGTCAAATCCAGATAGGTTGGTAATGGAGTCATCCATTGTGGTGGCTAACTAGTCTGTTGATTGGGCAAGAGGACTATAAGAGGAAGTAGAGGAGAGTATCAATCAAGACTTCACCATGGTTGCCAATAGGATTAGCTAGTATAGGTGTCAAAGGGCCATAGGATGGTGGGAGCATCGAGCCAGCAACTAACTTACAACTATAGATGTTCAAACGGGGCTGGCATGGCATGGTATGAGCCCATTTAAGCACGACCCATTTACACATGGGCCCAATAGTCACAATTACCTTAACATGTCGTATCGTGCTGTCCATGGGCTTCACCTAAGGCCCAAGCAGAAGGTGTAATTTTTGTTTTACACGTCGTGGTTGCTCTGACCATGGCCCATGGACATGGACAGGTGGACATAGGAGCAAAAAATCAGGCGAAATGCCGAAGCCGACCACCGGAGCAATTTTTTTATTTTTAGCCCTTTTTTGAAAAAAAATCACAAATATGCCCCTAGAGGAAAGATTTTAGAATCTAGACCCTTAGCTCGGTGCCATCGCTGCTGGCGCCGAGCTAACATGTCTTAGCGCCAGTGTCCCTGGCGCCGAGCTCTTGGGCTCGAAGCCAACGTGGGGTGACATGGCAGGAAGCTCGGCGCTAGTCACCCCGGCGCCAAGCTCGGCGCCGTAGATCTTAGCGTCGAGCTTGGCCCCAGGGTTACTGGCGCCGAGCCTTTCTTACGTATGGGCCACAATCCTTTCTCTCTTCCTCTCCCTCTCTCTCTCGTATCTCCCTCGCCCGAGCAGAGCACCGCCGGCGCCCTCTCCCTTCATCGACTACCCGAGCCAGCGCAGCCTCACCCTCGGCCACGCACGCGCCTCGCCACGCTCGGCCACCCATGTCGTGCTGCCACCATGCCCACGGCCACCCTGCTCCCACGCCAGCCATGCCCGCGCCCGCCCCACGCCTGGACGCCCACGCCTCGCCGCCACCGCGGCCGCACCGTGCCCTGAGGCCGTGTAGGACCGCCATGCCCCGAGGCTATGTAGCACCGTCGCGCCCGCGCCTGCCCCATGCCTAAACGCCCACACCGTGCCACCATCGCGGCCGCGCTCGCACCCCGGTCCCCTCGCCAGTCCCTACGCCCACGTCGCGCCCTCACCTCGCCTGAGGTGCCACCCGCGCCCGCCTTGGCCGTGCCCCGCCGCGCCAGTGCCGTGACCATGACCGTGCCGCCCACCACCGTTAGCCTAGGGCGCGCCCACCATGCCAGTCGTGCCCATTGAGCCGGCCTCGCCATGTGGAGCGCCAGGCATCCCACGCCCGCCACCTACCACCATCGTTGTTGGGCGCGCCCCCGCTGGCCCTGACACCTGCAGCGGCCGGCCGTGCCACCACTGGCCCGACTCATCGGCCTGACCCACGCCCGACGTCTACTACGACTCCGTCAACGTTCGTAACTCCATCGTTGGACAGGTAAAAATTGTGAATTTACAATGTACGTACTTAGTTAGCTTTGATTGTAGTGTAGTAGTTTTGGCATTTGTTATTTACTAGTTAATGTGATGACTCAGGTAGTTGATTTAGTTAGAAATCTAGTGAGATATATATGTAGATAGATAGAAACATAGATACATAGGTACATAGATATAGTTAGATAGCTACTTAGATATGTAGTTACATATTTAGTTAACTAAATAGGACCTAGCTATTTTGTTAGTACACTGTATCTATATATGTAGTTATTATCTTATTTACTTAGTTTGTAGTTAGAAAGTACTTGTTAGGTACTATCTATCGTCTAATTTGGACTAAAGGACATGTGTTTCGTTATGTGTTTAAACTAGATGGATAACCTAGTGACCATATATCATAGAGGCGTCGTTGAATACGATCGTTATGGATATATTAAGTTTGTTGACATGCAAAGCGTGCCTGTGCTATTCAATGATAGGCCTTCATTTAGTGAGATTGTTGCAAGGGCTCAGAAGGAGCTGCATTGCCTCGAAGATGATGGCATTGCAGTTGAGGGTGTACTGCACCTAGGTTCTCCTCCCAACATCCTTAGGCGAATAATCCAATTGGGTGTGCGGATCAGTGGGAGAACTATGTGAGATCGGATATGAAGAACCAGCTGTAATGTTTGGACGTGGTTGTGCGTTGGGTGTTAGTTGATCCCATCCCTCATGGGTTTTCCCCACCAATGGGTCAGCAGGCACACATTGACCTTTCCATCCTGGAACCTAATATGGATGTGGAGGTTGCACCTACGGTTCCCAATACTCAATCTGCCCCCAATGCGGTAGTTGGAGATGCTTGTCAGACTCATATTGTTGTGGCAAATCCTCCTCATGAGATCCCTTTGACACAGAATCATCCGAGTAAGTGTCTTAACCGCATGCTTATTGGGAGCTTACCCCCTTCCTTATATCCATTTCTTTCATTCTTTCCTTATTTCTCTACTTATGTTACAGGAGATATTCCTAAGAATGTGGATGTGCCCCCTGTTGCTGCGTAAGTGTACTTTGGAGATGAATTTCATGGCTCTAATAGTATTGAAATTATGCATGATTCAGAGCCATATGAGATGGCAAGGGCTCTTGATTCTGATGATGATCGCCCTGTTGGAGAGCTGATAGAGAGTGATGTTAAGATACTGAGGCGTATCTTTCCTGTACGTCATGATTCAAGAGTTCATGAGTTCAGCGATCTTACTCATTCTGATCAGGCATGTGCAGAAGGACATGATGATGAGCTCCTAGAAGCTCCTGAGGCCAGACCTAACATGATAATTGAGAATGGGAGGGTGTTCAATGACCTCCCTGCATTGAAGAGGTGGTTGCAGGCATTTGTAGTGATATGAAAGAGACCTTACAAGGTCTTGCATTCATATGTAGAGCGTCGTTACACAATTGTGTGTGACAAGGAATGCTGCACATAGAGGGTTTGTGTAAGGAAGCAAATGGTCACTGGAAAGTGGAAGATCACAAAAGTTGTTGGGCCACACAATTGTGCTGACCATGAGCTGACACTGAGGCATCGACAGTTGACATCTACCCTCATTGTCAAGCGGTTGATGGGAATATTGCAGGGAGAACCCAACATGAAGGTGAGGACAATTATCAGGACTGTTGAGGCCTTGTATGGAGGTTATGTGATAACTTATGGTAAAGCTCGGAGGGCTAAGTAGGGAGCATGGAAGATGATATATGGGGACTAGGAGGATGGGTACGAGTAGCTACCAGTACTTTTCAACACAATCAAAGCGGTGAATCTAGGCATGCATTATGAGTACATCCCAAAACTAAATGCATGGAAGGATGGGAGGTAGATATTCTTCCGTGCTTTCTGGTGCTTCCCTTAGTGTGTCGAGGCCTTTAGGCACTGTCGTCCCATTTTCTCCATTGATGGTACGTTCTTGATTGGCAAATATCAGGGCACACTTCTTATAGCCATATCCTATGACGTGAACAATAAGTTGGTTCCTTTGATATTTGCTTTGGTTAAGAAGGAGAACAATGTCAGTTGGGGATGGTTCTTGAGGCTAGTCTGGATACACATGGTTGGGCCTAGCAGGGAGGTTGGCATCATATCTGATAGGCACCAGGGCATACTTAATACCGTGCAAGAGTAGATAGAGGTGTATGCACCTTTGCACCATCGTTGGTGTACTCGGCACCTTACCAAGAATCTACTCTAGAAGGATGGTGTGAAGTGTAACTTTGATATCTTCTAGCAGGCTGCTCGACAGCTTGAGGACAAGTACTTTCAGAAAAAGTTGAAGCAAGTCAGAACCGCATCAAATGCAGAAGGTAGACAATGGCTCACAGGTTTGATGAGGGATTTGGAGAAATGGACGAGAGCTCACGACGCTGCTAGATGGAGGTACGAGTTTTAGTGCAGCAACATGGCGGAGTCATTCAATAAGTTGCTATTGGGGGATATGTGGTATGCCCATGAATGCAATCGTTCAATTTGCCTTCTATAAGCTTGTTGCCTAGTTCAACGATAGACACGCCCATGCATTGAAGTTACAGAGTGATGGAGAGATATGGGCTCTAAAACCGAAGGCACACCTAGAGAAGGCAAATGAAAGGGCTGGTACACATGAGGTTATATTCTTTGACCATGCCATAGGGACTTATTAGGTCGAGCATAGGGGTGGTACAACGTCCGACGACGAGGTCCGAGAGTCGAGGATGCATGTGGTTGTCCTCCAAGATTTCAAATGCACTTGTGGTAAACCAAGGTAGTACCACTTTCTATGTTCCCATTTGGTGGCAGTAGCTAGGCATTGTAACTATAATATCAAGAATAGGATACATCACGAGTTCAGTGTCGACACGCTTGTGCACACATGGAGCCCCCGCTTCGTGCCTTTTTAGGACCCTAGAGAGTGGCCTCCATATGATGGCTCGAAGTGCATTGCGGATCTAGCTTACCGTTGGAACAAGCATGGATCAAGGAAGAGGACGAGACATAGGATGGTTATGGATCAGATACCTAGAAGAACGAGGCATGGGAGAGGAACCCCATTTGTTACTGACCCCGAGCAGTACGAGTGCGGCAAGTGTGGTAGACTTGGCCACAATTCACAAAGTTGCTATTGGTAGATTAGTGGGTGCGATTATTGGTTGATTATATTATTTAATATTTGTCATATTCATTTAATTAATTATACATGTAATTGTGTCAATTACTTGTACATTTCTAAGTTCATGTTTCATTGCATATTGAATTTCTAATTCATTGACTTTTTTTGTAGGATGGCGCAATTCCACTTGCTCGACCCGATGTAAGAGGCGACCCATCGAGGACGTCTCATAGCGCTGGGGTAGGTAATAATCTATATGTTTTGTTCAAAATTTAGTGAGCGTACATGTGTTCGTGATGTAACAGGAGACTATGTTTTATTCCATATAGGACCTTTCGCTCCTTTGTCCTAGAACCCACAATGGGTTCTTGGACATGCGGTACGACGATAGGTACACTCCTTTCCTACAAAGAGCTGGCATGGATGTCATCTCTTTTTAGGTTCGTCGTGGGTTGCCCAAGTTTAACTCAGCGGCCATAACTACATTGGTTGATAGGTATTATATTCAATCATTACCTATATTCATGGCCATTTGCTCATGCGCTTGCCTTTTTGACATGTAATCTTGCTTTGTCTAAAATATAGGTGGCGGTCAGAGACTCATAGCTTCCACCTATCGTTTGGGGAGATGACAGTCATGCTCTAGGACTGTCAGAAGATACTAGGCCTAAGGATTCATGGCAACCCAGTCACTAGGCAGTGTAGGTCAAAAGGCTAGAGAGCATGAGTGGAGGCCTTCCTTGGGCGTGAGCTTGGCGAGCAAGGGCTTCGCACTTCTGGAGTTCATATCTCCTGGCTCCGGCAAGAGTTCGCACAGTGCCTCGAGGAGTCAGATGAGGAGACAGTTGGGTACTACTGCATGGCATGGATCCTACACCTATTTGCATGCGTTCTCTTCCCTGATGCCATGAGTGACACTATGTCCTAGATGTGGGTCCACTGCCTCAGTGACTAGGACCAGGTGGGTCACTACAGTTGGGGCTCTGCAGTCTTGGGTTTTCTATACCAGCAATTGTGTGAGGGGTGTCATTGGACTTCGTCCAATGCATCACTTGGTGGATGCGTGTACTTGCTCCAGCTGTGGATATGGGCTCGTCTTCCAGTTGGCCGTCCAGAGGTTCTGGCTCGTCATGAGTGGTTCCAAGGTCAGCCTCCAAGTTGGTAGCCGATGTGGGCGTACCTTTGGGACTAGGTCAGGGTTCCATACACGAGGTTAGAGCAGGCATACATTGAGTTCACAAACAAGCTAGACACGTTGACGGCATCTAGTATACCATCTAACATCTTATTTGGACATGTTGCAGGTGGAGTGGGAGTCATACAATGGAGAGGGGACACTTCCTTTTCAGTTGAGCAACGTTTGTGGGTTCGACAATGACTTCTATAGGATGAGGTGCCCTCTAATCTGCTTCTATGCTATCGAGTTCCACCTACCAGATAGAGTTGCACGCGAATTTGGAGTGAGACAACTTTAGCCTACGGCTCCGTTCTCGGCTGGCGTTGACTTACACAAGTAAGTGTTTTGCTATTTCAAATGTCTCGTGATGGTCCATTTCTATTAATATGGTGACATGTATATGGATTCAAGTAACGATGACATACGTGCAGGTTGGATCATCAGAAGAACAAAAAGATTTTTGACTGGAAGAAGCACCACCAGTCCTACATTGAGCAATGGGAGGAGATGCATGACAACGTGGACGAGAACAACGAGCCGCACATGAACCATGAGTTCAGGCAGTACCAAGCTTGGTACCAGCATGAGACATGTTGTAGGCTGAGGGTACAGTGGACAGAAGATGACTACACTGACATTGAGTCCTCCGATGATGAAGACACGACTACGACCAATCTACTCATGTAGGAAGGCAGGTGGAGGTAGGACCGATCTTGGACAGAGTAGTAAGTCAATTGCCTTATTTTTCTATGTTAAGTTGCATACCAATACATTAGACGTTAGAGTTATCTATTTTAGTTAGTGCCACCTTCGAGCCATATCATCCTTATAATACGTTAGATTCTTGTACAAAAGAAAACAAAACATATTGCTATATGTTCAGAAGTATTATTACTGAGAATTTTGTTCCAGGGCAATACACTCAAATGCTCCGTTGAAGAAATTGAGCGCATTCGGCCGAGAGTCAGGGACGACTACATGCTTAGCTTCCTAGACATAAGATTCAAAATATTCTTTCAAACATATTATTAATACGGTAGATTCTTTCAGTTAACATAATTTTGTACAACAGAGGCTGTCACGTCGGCTACGCCGTGCGGCTGGTCGTTATGGTTGTAGGACAGACATGACGTGAGATATGTATATTCCTTCCATAGGTAGAGGAGGCTTAGGTTCCTCTATCCAAGTAGCTACAGGGGATGAGGATGAGGACGAGGATGAGGATGACATGGACTAAAGGCATCAGGAGCTTGGCCCCTATCAGCTCCATGACGCTCCCTCGACTTAGCTTACACAACCTCCAGGCACTAGGCGATACTGTCCACGTGACCCTTACACTCTAGGTTCGAGCGCTCTCGGTCATAAGGGTAAGGGTAAGACTAGGAGGCAGTGAGGGTTGTGGTAGATGTTAGTATGCACTATTATAGATTTTGTATTTACTTTCCTATAACTATTTAGGACTGTATGGACATTGTGGACTATTTGGACTGTGTAGGACATGTTATATTGATTGTGATGTTCGTTGTGGTTGTATTGTGCTCTTTGGATGGTTAAATGTTTGGATTATATAATGATGTCTCTGTTTATAACTGTGGATGCTCCTGAAACAAGGGAAACTCTTATGATTTTTTTCCATGAATCATTAATTATACTACACTGTTAAAAAGGCACAAATGTAGTAAACAGATTAAATGTAAATTCATTAGAACGTGTATAATCTAATCATATCGTACAGACGCTTTGCAGATGAATCTAGGCTTATCAAGTAACAGTGAATGAATCTAGACTTTTTAGACAATGAAAATAGACTTTTCAGTTACAAGGACAGCAGCAATTTATCACTTCACTAACATAGTACTGGCATGCAAGGACGCACAACTCTACTCCATCTCCACCATCCATCTTATGACTGTTTGATCCAAGGGCTAAGGTGAAGAGGCACATAGATCATTGACATGGCACATTAAGAGGCCTCCATTCCTCCTCTCAACCTATAAATAACCCCTCACCCCCTCTCATTCACACACACAACAAGGAAGAAGAGCACTCCTCAATATTTTCTTTCATTGCAGTACCAATGTCTAGAGGGTTGTCTAGAGGGAGAGGAAAGAGGAAGGGAACTACCATTAGGTAGGAGGGTTCTATTGGTCCTGATTTCTTTGAGGAAGCTCTTTATGAGAGGTTCCCAGTTAAGAGCAAAAACAATTTCACCAAAGAGGCACCACTTAGAGGATACGATGAAATGAAAGAAGAGTGGCAAAAATGCATGCATGGTGAGGACAGCCTAGTGCAGATGTTCACTGAGGGAATAGATGGAGGTCGTCGTTTCTTCAAATACCCATGAGCATGGGTATTTGCTATTACTATTTGTTTCTTCAATATGTTCCTCTTCTATACAACTTACATGACATACTTATTGTAGTCTTCCCTGGCTGAAGAAAACTGTGGGTTCACTAGGTGGGTCGATCCTCGACCTATTTATCCGCATGTGGAGTACATCTACTACCTGTAGGACCGTATCTTCAATCTAGAAAGGGAAGTTAGCAGCGGTTACAAGGACGACGGACAGGACAACAACAACAATAGTGCTGATTCATAGGAGGCACTCTGCAATGATCCATATTGCACCTAATCACAAGAACAAGGGGCCTCCGCTGCCACCCCCGCCGCCACCACCACCAACAATGGGAGGCTACTTTGGAGAAGGTGCAACATAATTTGCTATATGGCCACACTATTAGGACGACTTTATCTTATTCATATGGCACATCTATGTGTTTGTTGTTTGGTTTAATTACCTAAGGCATGTTAGGTTTAGTCGAAGGAACTCTATACCATAGTTCAGTACATGTTCTCACATGCTATTTTATGTGTTTTATGTGTTGAAAAGTCACAAATCTAGTACATAGATTAAATGTAAATTCATTAGAACATGTATAGTCCAATCGTATCGTATAGACTTGGGCCGGGACTCCCGACTTAGGTCAGGACTTCCGACGTCCACTATCAATGCATAGGCTAAGTGACTAGGCGTCAGGACTTCCAGCATGAGTCGTGACTTCCGACTGTCGGGAGTTCCAGCTTACATCGGGACTTTCGACACCAACAGTCACTAAAAAATATTCAATGTGCCCGTGGAGTGCTAGAGTGTCTCTCTTTTGACTTTATTTCTATGCTTGAGCACTCTATCTTCCTCAGACCAACTAAGTTGCATCCCTCTTTATAGTGCGATGGATCCTAAACTCAAAAACAAAAATAAAACCTTTGGAGAGCGCATGCTGAGTAATAGCTGCGACATATCTCATTAAAATCACTTTAGTTCCTAATTTAGATGTCATCAATACACCAAAACCCACATAGGGGGCAAATGCACTTTCAAATCCTCAATCTAAAATATACTGAGTAAGCAACTCATCATCCGAGTACCAGTCCTCTACCACAACCCTGTTGCTGTGGCTAAGCTCACCTGCATTGCTCTGACCTGCCTATCGCCTGTAGCAAGCTACCTCTGCTTCATCTACGACCTCTGCGGTCTGAGTGAAGAATGCGTCGTCATCCTCCTCCGCCTGCAAGCCCGCCTCTGCTAGAGCGATGAGCTCACTCAGTCTGCTAGTGTTGTCCTCAGCCTCCTCTGTCTGCAAGCCCGTCTCTACTAGAGCGATGAGCTTGCTCAGTCTGCTAGTGTCATCCTTAGCCTCCTCCGCCTGCAAGCCCACCTCTGCTAGAGCGATAAGCTCACTCAGTCTGCTAGTGTTGTCCTCATCCTCATCCCCCTCATCAGATAACACAATTAGTGATTGAACGGTGTGACCAGCTCGTGATCTGTGCTCATCTAACTTTTTTTTCTCATACCTTGCATGAGCTACCTCTGTGGCATGTTCCTCGCTGCATCCAATCCCTTCATGTATAAAATACAATCAGTTAGCAACACGATTATATTACATTTAAAATTAGATAACGAAAAAAAGCTTTCAAGCACTCACTGGCACATAATGCAACAACATGCTCGTTCAAGACCTGCATCTGTACTCTTGTCTCCTCCCTTGCCTCATTCCTTGCCCTCTCCTCCTCTAACGTCAACCGTCTCTCCAATCCCCATTTGTCAAGCCCAACATCAATCGGATTACAAATACCGTGCTGTCTAGCAAACTTACACATCTTTTCTTTGTGATGTTTAACGAATAGGTTGACGTAGTTAGGTCCATATCTCCTCTTTCGTGCTATTACTTGCCTCCCCTTCAGTTCATCCAAGAACTTAGCTTGACCATCATAACATTTTCACCTGCATTTTCTAGTGCTCCGTTCAAATGAAAAATTATATCATATATGTCTTAGCAAAAGAAACAAAATACGATTTCATGTTTACCATAAAAATAAACAACCTCATCATAGTCAATCATATGGTCGCAATAATGACCTATTCCAAGCTCCGAAGGGACTAGACCATAGTTAGATTTAACACCACATTCATACATGACAGGAGATACTTTATAAATTACCCTTTCTTTCTTCTTTTCCTTAATCTTTCATGGTTCTTCTTGCCATTGGTTCTTAGGACCATACAACCACTCCTTAAAATGACACTTCGCCATTGAAAACACCTAAATAAGGTGACATTAGTACATGAACACATATAGCTCAATATTTCAACACATACACTTTGCACTTACTTCATGCTTGTTTGGACATACAAACTCTAACGTATTCTCAGGGTTTATCACAGCTTGATCTCCACAATGGCACAGGGGAGGTTCCTTGAGTCGTTTAACTACAGCTAGGTGCTTCTCCTTAGCCATCATTGGCGGAGGGTTAGGGGTGTGGAACCCACCGCTTGAAGTGCTCACGTGGATGTCTCTCTCTAAACCAATCATCGAAAAGGAGGTACCTAGAATCAAACTTGTCTGTACCGTTGATCCACTAAAAGAAAAAGCATCTCTCATGGTCCTACACAACGTGATTCCAATAAAATATTAGTAGCATACTTACACAAATAAATAAAAAAGATAGTGGAAAAAATTTCTTACATTAAAATGACTACATGTGTAGAAGCACCGCGCCGCTGTATCCGGATGTTTCGATTAAAAAATATGGGCCAGGAAACCACAGTCACAGTTAGGGACACGGAAGTCAGGAGGGACGGGAGCATCTTTGCTAGACGCGTCGGGGTATAATTCTCGAAAACGACCCGTTTTCGCCTCCCGATACATTTCTTGCATCTAACAAAACAGATGTAATTTAACAAACAAAAATCAAAACATCACAAATAAATGTCAATGAGAATCATAACTACAATACAACCAATTTCGTTCTAAGAACCGAAAGCAATTAACAATAAACCCTAAACCTAGGGTTTTCCATTTGATGCACAATAATTAACCCATAACATAACTACATGCGCTGCGGTTACCTAGGTTTGCTAGCTTTTTCACGCCTTAGCATCATTCTATGGTTGTATAATCAAATATTGAGGGATAGAATGAAACCCTAAGTAATGACGATTCCTAGGTTGAAAAATCCGACTAATATATACCGAATCGATACGAAAAAAACTAGGAGGAGAGCGAGGATACCTTGCTCTCGAAGATCTACGGATCAAATCAAAGTTTGCAAGGTCCAATATGCCGATTCGTAAGATAGGACGAGGTGGGGAGAGAAAAAACCCGAGAAGGAGGAAAAAGAAGAGGAAGAAGGCTCGGGCAGGAAGGTTGGGGCCGGGGTTAAAACACAGGCTCGGCTTCAGTCACCCTGGCGTCGAGCTTAGCGCTAGGGTGACTGGCGCCAAGCTTCCTGCCATGTTACCGCCACGTTGGCTTCGAGCCCAAGAGTTTGACGCCAGACGTGTTAGCTCGGCGCCAACAACGATAGCGTCGAGCTAAGGGTCCAGATTCTGAAATCTTTCCTCCAGGGACATATTTATGAAAAATTTTAAAAAAAAGAGCTAAAAAATAAAAATTTCGGACCACCAGACACAGAGGAGCCCACATGTCAGTAAGCTCCACTGCTCTGCCCTGGCCGCTGCCCCCAGCTCGCGACAGCGTGCTGGAGCTATGCTATGCTACGGCTACTCACCTTTTTCTTCCCCATCTCCGATTTCAAAATTCAAAACCCCCCTTCCTCCATTGCTGTCTCTCTCTTCTCCACGGGGGCAAAGGCCGAGACCGAGACCTCGAGGCGGTCGCGTGGCGTCTCGGAACCCGGGAGGAATCCACTGAAAAATCCGCGCGTGGGGGACGGATTCTCTCCTTGTCTTGGGGCGAGCTGGCGAGGCAAGCATCCGAAGCACCATCCCTTGTTTGTTTCCTCCATCCTCCTCCACGGTTCCACATTCCGCTGGGCGCTGGGCGATTTCCTTCTTTATTTATTGGCTAGAGCGCCACTGCCGCTACTGCTGGTGCCAGTCGCTCGCTGCCTCAGTATCCTAAACGCCGGCGGCCACCGAGGTCGTGGCTGCGTTCTTTGGAGTAGCTAGGTAGGTTGAGCTGATTCGGGGCTCTTTGTGGGCATAGCCAGGTTCGTTCTGGTGGAGTGGAATGCCGCAGATTTGAGCTGCTTAGGGTTGGGGTTAGGGGATTTCAGTATCATTTTTTTTATAGCTGTAACTTTGGTCCCTCTCCCGTAGCCTTCCTTTACTGCCGAGGACGACTGGGGCCCTTCACCGGCGACGACCACCATCCTGGTATGCCGCCCCTTCTCTTCCCTTCCATCTGTGCGGAATGGGGCACCCCCAAACCTCAATGCAAACTATTTTTACCCGGATCTGACTCAATCGCAGTATCCATGTCCTATTCTTGCTCATTCCCTTTTTCTTTGTAGTAGTAGAAAGCATGGGTTTACCTCAACAATTTTATTTATTTATTCTGCTGCCAGAAAGATTTTGGAATCCAGCGATTCACAATGAGATGGTTACTCAAAAGTGCTAAACTTTTTTTTGAAGAAACTGGAGGGGTTAAGCCCCTATCAAAAGTGCTAAACTTGACTGTTCAGGCCTTCGTAATCTCCTTTTGCTTCACATAAGTGCCATGTGCAGGGATAGGCGTAGTCAATTTAATTGCTAAGGAATGCAGTGCAACTCTCAGCAGGCTAGAAAAACAGAGCTTCATGGGAGAAAGGAAGGCTTTTTGGGGTTAAAACTCAAATGGTCTGTCCCGGTATTAACTGTTCCATGCATAGAGTTGCTGCTAAGAGCTCCTTTGGCCGAATACTAAGTTTGATGGATGCTGTACTATGTTGCGTGGGGCTATATATGGACAGTTTGAAAATGGACATATTTTTTATTTTTATTTTTCACAAATCAGTTGACCATATTATTTATTTCAAATTTTCTTGTGGTGACATTGGCTGCTACATATCAGTAACAACTTTCCTCATTTATGTGCAGTGTTGAATGGTGCTTGGAGTTTGGTGATCCTGGGAAAAGATGAAAGAGGAAATCATGTTTGACAACCAAACAAAGCCATGCAGATCGAGGGTTGACTCCAAAAGCAATTCAAGTTCTCTGAAACCTAAGTTTGGATCCTCATGGGGTTCCCAAATTGTCAAAGGGTTTACAGCAGACAAGAAAACCAAGAAGACAGCAGCAGTTGCAAGTAAAAAACCACCTCTTGCAAGTGTTGAAAATGTCAATCAGACCATCCAACAGATTCCGTACCACTCTAGGGTTAAAAGATCCCTCATTGGGGACTTCCCTTGTTCACCTGCTGGTGCTCAAGTCCACCCCCATGTCTTCGATTGCCACAGTATTAGGTCCCCAGCATCCCATGATCTTTTTCTTGAGTTGGATCATCTCAGGGAGCAACTGCGTGAGTCGAAAGAAAGGGAATTAGCATTACAGTCAGAGTTGCGGCAATGCAGAGAAAACCCAAAAGTTTCAGAACTTGAGAAGGAGCTTGATTCTATGAGGGATGAAGTTGACAGGCTTGCACGACTGAAGACTTCATTAGAAGCTGAGAAAACAAGCATATCTGAACAATTGTCAGTTCTATCTTCTATGGTAGAGCACCATGAAGAAAATGTAAGATTAGATAGTGATGGCAACCGGATATCTAGTGTTAATGGGGACAACACACCTTCAGAAAATTTGGAGTTTGAAGTTGTTGAACTACGCCGGTTAAACAAAGAGCTACAGTTTCAGAAACGAAATCTTGCAATTAAGCTCTCTTCAGCTGAATCCAAATTGGCTGGCCTTGAGAAGAATGCAGAGGTACCATTGCTTGAACTTTATCCTTTCTGTTTGTACTTTGTATGGAAAATATTTCAACTAATTTTGCTTTCGTGTGCTTTAAATACTGTCACCAGAGTGATATAGTTGCCAAGGTTCAAGCTGAGGCATCGTTGCTGAGGCACACAAATGCAAACCTCAGCAAGCAAGTTGAAGGATTGCAAATGAGTCGGCTAACAGAGGTTGAGGAGCTTGCTTATCTTCGGTGGATCAATTCATGTTTACGCCATGAGCTCTGTAACTCAGATCAAGCAGCTAGATCAATGACGGATATAGATTGCAATGGTGTCATGGCTTTTAATGAAGATGATGTTGGTGAAGGTGATGCAAAAAATGCTGAGGACAGTTCTGATATAAAATTCAGCATTGCAGAACGCATCAAGCAGTGGTCCCAGAATGATAAGAGTTGTCAAGCATCTAAAAAGGAAGCCCTTCTTGATAGGGCATGGATTGAAGCTGCAGAAGCACGAAGCCCGACACGTAGGCACTCACTTGGTGGACCAAAGGGATGTGCACAAGACTTCAACATCATTAAAAGAAGGCAATCTGATACCTTTATCAGCCTTCCGGATGCAACAGATGAGTCACTTGCCTGTAATAAGGATCCTACAATCAGGGAGAAGCGTGACCTTCTTGTGGACAAGTATGATTTTGGTCGATCTGAAAGTTCAAGATTTGTTCTCAGCAAGCCAGAAGTATGCAAGTCACAGTGTCTGGATGTTGAAAAGCGTGCATTGCGCATCCCTAAACCTCCACCGAGACCTTCTGTTTCTGTGTCAAATTCTGGTCCATCAAATGGATCGACTGTAAATCCACCGCGACCACCACCGCCGCCACCTCCTCCAAAGTTTTCCTCAAAAAGTACTGGGGTCATGAAGAGGGCACCTCAGGTCGCAGAGCTCTACCATTCACTTATGAGAAGGGACTCTAAAAAGGATACTTCCAGTGGTGGAATCTGTGAAACAGCTAACTCTGCGAATGTGCGGAGTAGCATGATTGGTGAAATTGAGAACCGCTCGTCCCATTTGCAAGCTGTAAGCAGTGAACTCAGTCTAGCTTATTGGACATCTGGTGATCATACAAAAAGCTCTAATAGGCTGGTTCTGGAACTAACTGTGTGCTTTAACTTTTTATTTAATTTGCAGATCAAGGCGGATGTTGAGACTCAAGGTGAATTTGTGAAATCATTGATTAAGGAGGTGACTGGTGCAGCCTACAAAGACATCGAAGATGTGGTTGCATTTGTGAAGTGGCTAGATGATGAACTTGGCTTCCTAGTATGCTTATTACAATCCCACTGATTTCTGAGTAATCATTTTCAATTGGAGCTGCCACTTAAATTATTCTTTTAACTTAATCGCCCTACGCTCAGGTGGATGAGAGAGCAGTGTTGAAGCATTTTGATTGGCCTGAGAGGAAGGCAGACACTCTACGAGAGGCAGCTTTTGGCTACCAGGACCTGAAGAAGCTGGAATCGGAAGTTTCAAACTATAAAGATGATCCACGCCTGCCCTGTGAAATCGCGCTGAAGAAAATGGTTACACTATCTGAAAAGTATGATCGAGTTTACTGAAATATAATGAACATGCATCCACATAATAATTATTACCCATAAAGTTGCACAAAGTACTGAAAATTTTGTTGGCATTCTTAATTCAGGACTGAGAGAGGTGTCTACAACCTTCTAAGGACAAGAGAGGCTATGATGAGGCAGTGCAAGGAGTTTAATATTCCTACTGACTGGATGCTTGATAACAATCTTATTAGCAAGGTAAATATTATGTGTCGGACTGCCTCTTTTCTGGTTTAAATAAATTATGAGTGTGCACTTCCATTAGGCATGGAAACTGAAGATGGCCTTGCAGAATTATACTAATTTACTGGAGTAAGCAAAGCTTGTTGTCTAGTACTACTTTAATTATTGATTAGTTTCCCGCTGCTGTCATATATATCTTTCAGTAGTTAGAGTGCTTAGTATGATGACCACTAAAAGTCCTATTCCTTGAGAATACTGAATACATTATTTTTGTACATTGTTGCTTAAGGAATGTTAGCAGCCTCTCTGGGAATCTGTCTTTGTTTCCTTGTCAGCAGTTGCAGATTCTGTTGCTGTCATGAAAACCTATATAGCAGCATCGTCTTGTAAAAGACCTGCTTTATATTGTTGGATTGCTCCCTTATGTTTTTTTTCCTTCTTGACTGCAGATAAAGTTTGCTTCTGTGAAATTAGCGAAGATGTACATGAAAAGGGTTGCAATGGAGCTTCAATACATGGGCCCTCTGAACAAGGATCCAGCTCTGGAGTACATGCTGCTTCAGGCTGTGAGATTTGCCTTCAGGATGCATCAGGTAACACGTTATAGCAGTAACTTACCTTACTGACCAGATTAGCAATTAGTCTCTGCCAACAATATCACACACAAGCATTTCACATGTCCTTATTTGTAGTTCCATATGTGATTAAACGTATTTTTTCCCTCTGACGCTTATCACATGAACCTATTGTCTTATTAAGTTTGCATGCTCTCCAGTATTTAAATCTGCAAGTGTTAAAATTTAAAAACCGGCTCATTTTTGCAGTTTGCTGGAGGTTTTGACCCGGAGACCATGGATGCGTTTGAAGAGCTGAGGAACCTTGTTCACGTCAGGAATAGCACCCAATAGCTAGGATGTGGCACCGCATTGTAGTACTGAAGAAGAGGATTAGTTTCAGGCTTACCATCTC
The DNA here is from genome assembly GCF_019320115.1 of Miscanthus floridulus. Classification (NCBI taxonomy): domain Eukaryota; kingdom Viridiplantae; phylum Streptophyta; class Magnoliopsida; order Poales; family Poaceae; genus Miscanthus; species Miscanthus floridulus. The sequence goes on along the minus strand of NC_089587.1, from coordinate 62,325,950 downwards.
AGTAAGCATAACAGACACGGTTTTTGGTTGTGTGATGTTTGCATGTGTGGTGTGTTTGTGATGTAAGATATGTATGCTCTCTAACGTGTGTGGTGGGCTAAGTAAGTGACCCGCCGGCGCTGGCTTGTGTAGGGTTTTTTAGTAACCTTGCTGTTGCTGGAAAATAGAAAATGCACTAGGACAGTGGGACATGCTTTGTTTTGTGCCTGGTGAGCACTGAGTAGCGGTGGTTCTTTTGAATTGAGTCCATGCACAATCACAAGTACTGTTAAAAGTCAAACATAGACGCGATTGCAATCATCTGGGCACCGTTGGCACCACTGTGCCGTCAATGGTGGAACTAGCAATCTTGATTAAGGAGGCCCTGACAAATATGATGATATCTCTAAGTGTGATAAATAAATATATACATAAGTGTGTGTCTCAATAACTTTTTCAATGCTTTTATATATGTAGTTAGTATTTATAATGAAAAATCACAATACTATAATAAAAAAGGGTGAATTGATGTCTTAATATGCTGTAAATTGTAACATTTATAGGGGTATTAGAAAAATTTGACTGTATTGCGTGTGTGTGTGTGTGTGTGTGGGGGGGGGGGGGGGGGGGGGGGGGTGGGCTAGTTCTGCCACTGGTCGTCGTCAAAGGTACCAAAGTGCAACCGGTGGTAACATTCGAACATGTTTCTTTCTGGTAAAAAAACAAGATATGTTGTATTGTTTGATACTCTCCGTTCTAAATATAAAGGGGTTTTTTAGTTTTGTATGCATTAATTACGCCATAGGGTATACTTTTCTTTCACATGGCCGCAGGTTGATCTCATGCATTACTCAACCAAGTCGGATAAAAAATGATGATCTTATCATCGAAAAGGCGTGCAGTGAAACTTTTACCATTTCATAAATTTTTTTTTTATCAATATCCGTGATACCAAATAAGCGCACTATTAAGACATATTGCGTAGTTGATTCAATGAAAAATATTAACATGATGTTTGTACACGTTGTTGCTTTTCTTCTATAAATGCTGTTCAAATTATGTGATACCAAATAAGCGCACTATTAAGATATATTGTTAGTTGATTCAGTGAAAAATATTAACATGATGTTGTACACGATGGTGCTTTTCTTCTAGGGAAAATTGGTCTCATACCATTGAAAGAACACCGTATCCGGAAAATACCATCAAAACTTTGCCGCTCCGTAAAATACCACTAAAAGAACACAACGTCAACTGGATATAGCATTCTGTCACGTTTGGAACAAACGCCGTCGCCTCCGTCAAGCTCCTCCCCTTCTCCTTCCTGAGGTGAGTGCGGCCGCTGTCTCTGCTCCAGGTGGGACCGTGGTCAGCGACATTGCTGCTGCATTCCAAAACCGGCCGCTCGTCTCGCCAGCACCGTGGTCAGCGACGTTGTTGCTGTTGCCGCCGCCGCCGGTGAGGCTCTGGCCGGTCTCCCCCGAGTTGCCAGTAGCAGGCTCCTTGGTCTGCGCCTGTGCGGCTTCCGGCCAAGGCCGCCCACGAAGCAGTCCATGGAGAAGGAGCGCATGATGGGCCACTGCACGACGCCGGTCTTGGTCGGGAACTTGCAGGAGCTCCTGTACCCCACCCTCGGCGCGGCGTCGATGCGTCGCACATCGTCGAGCTACAGGTCGCGGCAAGACGTGTCGTGGTCGTCGCGTGCGAGGTGGACACCGCCGGTTGCGTCGGTCCGGCAGAGCGGGCAGCTGACGTTGTGGTGGAGCGCGGCCACGGCGTCCGGGTTGAGCCTGCCTAGGAGCTTGGCCTTGTGGTCGGTGAAGAAGACCGCAGAGACACACTCCAGTGGTGGTCCTCGCGGCGCGCGCGGTGGAACAGGCCGGACCCCCCCCCCCCCGCCCCCGCCGTCGTGGAGCCAGCCGTGGACGACGAGGAAATAGTAGCTGATGAGGATGAGGACATTGTAGGGAGTCACCGGAGGCGGCGTAGGGCCTCGTACCAGGGAGCTCGGAGCTCAAGCCCGGCGCCTGTCCTTGCCTTGGACGCTGCTGATGAGCACTCCAGCGCCGACGCCGTATGTCGCTGGAGCCGCGCTCGCGGCTCACCGAAGCCACCTCCACCAGAGCTGCGCTGCACCAGCTCGCGATTCCGCCCGCAGCAGCCAGACGCGGGAGCTTGCCGCCATGGGCACTAGGGCCTGCCAGTGCCCGCTACCACCCTGCTACCCGGAGCTCCCCACAACGGAGCCGAGTGCAGCCAGCACAGAGCACCCATGCATGTCGAAGCCAACACGCTGGATGCTTTTTCTCTTGTGCTCGTTATCGATCTCTGTGCTGCGGGAACACCAGGTTGACAACCACGGTCGCGTCGCTGTCGACCTTGATGCGTTCATGGCAACCATTGTCTAGAGTCTGGACCATCCACGATGCCTTCGAACTTGAATCTTAGGTTGGGGCACCCGCTCGCGAACCGCGCCAGCCATGCCTCGGTTTGCCTTAGCTCGTCAGAGTTCGTGCCGAGGCCAGCGATTCGCAGGGAAAATGGCTCATCGAAGTCGCTGTCGTCGTGTGAGCTGCTGCTCATTCTCACGGTGGCGGTAGCCAACAATGACTAGATTGAGGGAGAGCTCGGCAAGCGACTAGTGTTTCTCGAACCTGAGAGGGAACACGTGTGGAGAGCCTGTTCATCGAGAGCCATAGGATGCGCACCGCCGGAGACGAGAAGTTGAACACACGGAGCACAAGGAGGCCCAGGAGGTCGATCACCGCCGTTCTAGGACTGGCGGTCTGGCCAGCCCATCGGCGAGCACGTTGGCGCCAACGTCGAGCACCTCGAGGGTCCGGTCGTCCAGAGCCGGAGCAGCCCCACGGCAGCGCGCCACGGATCGCATTGCCGGAGAGGTTGAGCACCCAGAGCGCGGCGAGGCTGGGGAGCGACACGACCACCTGCCCCCGCAGCGTCCAGTTGGGCAGCGCAGCCTCGGCCTCGCCACACATCACTATCGATGTTTTACCACCGATAGCCTGCCACGGGGGTACCCGGGGCAGTTTGTTCAGGCTTCAGCGTATGCAGAACTCGATGGTAAACGCAAGAGATAGTCAATTTATCCTGGTTCGGGCCCTTGACCGTGATCGAGTAATAGCCCTACGTCCAGTCGATGTTAGCCTTTGCATTGGATTGATTGTCAAGTGTTGTCTCTCTAGGAACCCCGCCCTCCTTTATATAGTCAGGAGGCCAGAGTCCTAGTCGGTTTACAATGAGAGTTCCTAGTAGGATTATAGAATAATACTACTACTAAGATTATATAGAAAGAATCCTAGTTAGACTAGATCTTCTCTCTTTCTTGAGGGGTATCCTGTGGGTCCCGCATCGACAAGCCCCTGAGCACTTCATGGTTGAGCTCTGGAAGCCTCGTCTTGTTCCTTCATGTCTTGCCGAGTAGGAACAAGCATCGTCCGAGTGCTTTCTTGAGCGAAACCATGTAGCGCTTCGTGAGATCTTCGGGTGGTGTGTACCTTTTTTTTGAAGAAAAAGTATTTCCATCTGGGTGTAGCCCTCGAGCCTCTTGCTATTTGGAATAAGGAGCTAGAGGGTCTTGTCTTGAAATTGCTCTGATTCTTCATCGAAGGGCTTTCGAGCATATACCCAGATTCTTTATCAAAAAGAACTCGAATATAGATCGGTCCGGGTTCTTTTTGTCTTGAGGCCTTGAAGTGGTCTATCTTGAAGAAGTCTTCTTGGTGACATGCGCTTTTTCAAAGAAAAAAGTGCACTCACTGAGTATATCCCCCGAGCCTCTTGCTATTTGGAACAAAAAGTTGGAGGGTCTTGAATCTTATATTTTTTGAAAACTCCTGTCTTGAAGAATTTCTTCTGAGTGATGTGCGCTTTTTTGAAGAAAAAGTGCGCTCACTGAGTGTAGCCCTCGAGCCTCTTGCTATTTGGAACAAAGAGTTGGAGGGTCTTGAATCTAAGTTGTTCAAAGAACTAAAAACCTCTCCTATTGCAGCCCCCGAGCATATATCTAGGTTCTTTTATTTAAAAAGAACTGGACCTTGGCATATTTTCTGGTAGTCTGCTGTTGTTAAATATAGTTATATGGTGGTGGTTGAGTGTAAATGTTGTTTGTTTACGAGTTGTACTGTGTTGGTATATTCTTCCAAATATGCTTGTTCTTGAGTACTGTTCCTTCACGCCTGAGTCCTCTTTCATTGAATTCTGTCTTTTCACTGTGTCCTTTGTTAGGTTTGTTCCGTTGGTGCTCCCGGTCCATATGCATCACTTCTTTGGTCTATAAATACCCTCTTGGTGTGCTGTTTTGATTCATCGAGCATTTTGTTGCATGGTCTGAAATCTCCATAGTCATGAATATGATAGTTTCTGAAGTAGAGTAGCCCCTGGGCGTATTTTGTAGTTCTTGTATATCTTGTCGTAGCTGGAGAGTCTTGTGATAGGGATTAGAGGTAGACTAATCTCGCAGTGGCATTATATCAGGAAGTACGTGGCGGTAGTTGGAGGAAGTCTTGTGATGTGGGATACGTTCCTTCATCTAGTAGTTCTAGGTGGATCCCCCTTGCCTGCCCTACGACTGTCCGGTGCAGATCAATGCTTGATTCGGCGTCACATCGGACTTGGGTAGACAGATGCCTACAGGCCTTCCCTAGTCCATGTTGTCCCACCGTGCTGTTGATTTCCGCCTTGGATGTACTGCGTTCGTCCTTTGAAGAAAACAGTGTAGCCAAGTGCGGTTTGTTCTACCGAGTAGCAATTTGGGACACGTAGTCGTTCCAGAGCCTAGTTGTGTCCTGGTTCTTTTTTGCTACCTTGCTCGTTGTAGTACCGAGTTCGTTGGGTCTTGTAAGATGTGTAATCTTGTATTTTTTGAAGCCATTTATAATGAAAAGAATCTTGTCTTTTGAGTTGTCATTCTTTTTTCTACTGATGTCTTGGTTGTTTTGAGATTTCCGAGTTCTTTCTATAAGAACTGAGTTCTTGTGTTCCTTGTGAGGTAACTCTTCGTTGCTTCATGGTTGATGAGTTCTTTTTATAGCAATATGATAACTCTACCGTGGTGCTGGATGGATAAGTCTGAAATCTGCCCGTTGAACAGTACCTTTGTGTAGAAGTGTGTCGTCCGTCATTTCAGCTGTGTCAGTTGTGTTGAGAAATGGATCATTGCGTTCTCATGCCATGTTTAAACGGGCCTGGTGGGCCGCATTTTTATTACTGTAACAATCTATTTAAAGGCATTTCTTCTTCTTTTTCTTTGCTGCCCTGCTTTTGCCTTGAAACCCTAGTTTTCAAAACTCCGCCATCGCCATTGTCGCCATCATCTGAGCGCCGCTGTAACACCCCCAGTGTTTATCACCAGTTAAGCAATGGGTTTGAGCTCAAACATGACATGTCAAGTGGTAATCAAGGTGTCAAGATCAAATCTACATGATGGAGCTCCAACTTAAACTTGGGCCACACACATTTGCTTACATATGGACCCTTGTTAAGATTATGCAAGAGTAATGTTAAACATGCTTATTCCATGTACATTACATCCCCATGCATCCATCTAGACCCGTGGAAAAGTTTCATGAAGTTTGGAATCAAAAAGTCACATGAAATGATAAGTCATATCTTTGTATGAATTACTTTATCAAGTAGATGGAAACCTATGACGTAAACCAAACCTTGCAACCTTGCTCCAACAACTCTAATTGAACTCTACAACAAAAGTTATGAAGGGTTCGTGTTGAGCAAAGATGGAGAAAATATCCGAAAATCATGGAAACCCTAAATTCTTTAGCAAAAAGGGCTTTGCGTTGACCGAGAAATAAAGTTGACTTCTGGACCTGATATGAGGTTTGACCAAAAATGAAAGTTGAATAAAAGTTTGATTATAACAAACTTTGTTAAAAGACCAAGTCATGATTCGGTTTTAAAATGGATCAAAACAAGGCTCAAAGTCTAATAGAAAAGCTGAAATCAGCCCGACAGTGTTTGCAGTCCGGAATTCACTGACATTGACATTGACATCCCGTGTTCTCCAAATTTTGCTAAGCAACTTGAGTTGGTCCAAAAATAAAAGTTAAAGGTTATATTATGGAGAAGAGCATACAAAAAGTTGCACTGAGTTTGACCGAGTTTTGACCTCTGAAAGTGAATTTCCGTGATCGTTATCAATGTGTTGACACTAGCAGTTTGTAGCTTAATTACCTACTAATCCATAGCTCAAATGACTTGGCACCCTTAATAAGAAATGTAGAGCTGACCAAGGTGAGCAAACTTCATTTTGGGCCCATTGCTAAATTCAGCCTGGAAGCAGCCCAAATTGACTCCCCACGTTGACCATACCATCGCCCGCCACGTGCTAGGTAAAATGCCTCAAGGGGCGACGCGTGCCCCGTGCGTGGCAGCCATGCGGGAGCTCGCCTCCACCATTGCCGCGCGCCGCTGACCGCGTTCCCTGTCTCCTATCATGCTCTTGCTCCACCATAACCGCGCGCCCGAGCGGCCCTCGCCTCCCTCTCTCGCGCTGCCGCTCGCGCCCAGCGCCGTGGCCGCCATGGCCGAGCAGAGCTCGAGCTCATGCTGTCGCTACGGTGCTGCACGCCTTAAGCCAGGAGCTGCCACTAGCTCGGCCTCCCTGGCCTCGCAGCTGCCTCGCACCACCGCCGTTCTCACCCACGTGCGCTGTGAACCACCGAAGCACCGCCGCGTCCGCCATGGCTGGGCCGGCCGAGCTTCCGTGGCCGGGCCGCCTCTGGCAGTAGCTGGTCAGGCTGGCCTCTCCCTCGGCCGTGCGCGTGCTTGGGCAAGCCGCGCCCTCGCTACTCGCCGCCGACGCCCCTCCCCTGCCGGCTGGGTCGGCCGCCGGCTGGCCACCGTGCTGTGCTGGGCTCTGCGTCCGTTCGTAAGTTTGAGAAGACGATGGACCTCACGTGGCAATAAGGGAAAAGGTAGGGGGTTTTGTGAAGAACTAGTGACTCTAGTGAACAGTGCCAAAAAGGATCAATTTGTTTGTGTTTAATTTGTGTTTTCCGCAGGGACCCCGATGCAAGATTTCAATTTCCTTTTTCACCGGTTTTTACAGATTTGAATGCTCCACTTTGAAAATTCGTAGTAATTTGTAGAAAAATCATAAAATAGTAAATGAGGACTTTTTGGAATCCTTGTGAAATTCTCTGTGCACTAGATCAATAATATTACATGTTTTAGTTTAAATGTTTAGCTGCAAAAATAGATTTAGGCAGTTAGGTTCTTAATGCTAGTCATATCTTGTCCTTTTTATAACTGCATTTATTTTACTCAAATAAATGTGAAATTTTTTTGGAGTGTTACTGATGTGATTAGTGATGTCTGGTAAAAATTTCAGTATTTTAAGCGTGATAGTTTAAGATCTATAAAAATAACAAATTACCTGTATTGCCTTACCCCTATTCTGAATAGGCCTGCAAGATTAAATTAATTGGCTTAGTTAGGTTATGAATCATGACTTTGTTATAATACATGAGTTGTAGTAATTTTATTAATATTTTCAAAAAGCTAAATATCATGATTTTTGGTTAAGTAGATCTTGAGTTATACTTGCTTAAATATCAGTGGCTGTTTCTACCCAAACTCTGACAGGGTTACCTTGTTGGTATTGTGGGGCCTTCTTAATAGTATAATTAGCTTTAGGTGTTTACAACAAAGTTGTTTAGAATTTGATAAGCTTTCTAAAAAGTCTAGAACCACATTTATTGGACATGTATAACTCCAGTTATAGCTATTTAAAGTGGCATGTTAATTTCTATCTATGTTTTGGATAGAGATGCAATTATTGAATTAATTGACCCTCCTAACTGTAGAATCATCTTAATATGAGAATAATAAAGTTGTAGGTAACTTCCTAGGCTTTTCAAAAAGTTATGGTTCATGTTTGTTGGAGGTCTAGAACTCCAGTTGTGCTTCTCTGAAGTTCTTATCAGTTTTCTATACCACTGCTGTTGGGTTGCAGTTGCAGTTTTGCTTGTGCAATTATATTCGTGGTGTAAATGATGTTTACTATGGTTGTAGTGAATACAAAAGTTGTAGAAAAATTCATGATCTTGCTTGTGTTCAAATTGTGAGGTCATAGGCCAGATAGTGTAGGAGTTACATGACTTTTAAGTATTTGGTCAGGTTTTAATTGTATTCTGAGCAGATCTGAAAGATGCTAGTGTTTGATCTAGTTATGATTTGAATGAGCTTTTGGTGATAATAACAAAGTTGTATAAAATTTCATAAGCTTTCCAAAATGTCTTCTTGTAAGTCATTTGGATTTGTGTAACTCCAGTTATAGCTAAATCTTGTAGCTGCTGTTTGCATGTCTAGAAATTGATAGATTCCAATTATAGTTGTTTGCTTGTATATTGCTAAGTGTGGCTCATACCTTTGATGATGGTTGAGTTAGAGTACCTGAGATCTTGGGAAATTTGTGTCATGCTTGGTGTTGTCATCTTCTTTGCTATCGTGGAATGATAAATTATGCGATATTTAAAGTAGGCAATGCGAAGTGCTTGTGCATATTAATGTAACCTTATGCTTGTCTTACTTACTGCATGCGATGCATTGTCTATTGCACTTCCATGTATTCATACACTTGCATATTGCATCTCATCTAGGTACGCTAGATGCACCATATGAAGGATGTGATGTTGGAGCCAAACCCGAAGACAGCATTTGAAGAATCTATCCCGAAGATGGAAGGACTAAGCAAGTGCTAGGACCTAAGATGTCACCAGGACGGTGCAACCTAACTGAACTGACTTGTGTCGGATCCCAGGCAAGCCCCAGAGCATATTAAGCCTCCTAATTTCCAAAATGCAGTTAAAGTATTATTGTTACATATATATTGTTGCATTAAGTTTAGGTGTTGGATGCAAACACTTGCTGCACTAGTTATCCAATCCTTGTCTAGATATTGATACCCTGAATCCTATGTAGCTCAGGCTTGTGTAGTGCTTAGCCCTGCTTAAACATGATAGAAGTCAGGTGATTTCCTATCACCTACGAGATATAGGAAGATACATATGGCACGGTTGGCTATATTTGCTATCGTGGAAAAGAACCAGTCTTAATTTGAAATGAAGACCGGACGGAGGCTTGCCGGTTTGCAGTGACTCCGTCTGTGTCAATTAAGGACTGAATCTTGGAGCCTTTCCTGGTCATGTTGAACGCATGCCTCTCTCTTAGTTGGCCGTGTCCGAAGACCGTCCGCGAAGCCGAGTAGCTCACCTTAGGCCAGGAGTCGATAAGTATAAAGTGCGCCTCGGAAGGGAGCCGTAGGCGTGAGTCCAAGGGCAGGTGATTTAAAAGTCCTGATCGTCCTGGCAGAAGGGTAATCCCTAAGAGTGCTGGCGCTGATTGAACCTGCGAATTTGGTTCCTGAGTTGTCCCAAAGGTGACCCACAGCTACCCTTGCAAAGTATTCTAGGATGAGAGTTAGGAATACCCTCTCAGCTGAGTTGTAATTCGATTCGAGTCACCGTCTCTCCCGGTTAGTGAGAACTTGACAGGCTTATCTCCAAAGTAGATACACTAAATAACCTAATGGTTCGGAAATGATGATATGATGATGACATCCTTATTATACCTGCTATGGTTAATATTGTTTGCTCCTAATAAGTGAGTGCTCTAGTACAGGTGCTAATCTAGTGGGCAGGTAAATGATGATAAGCTTGATGCTAAGTTTTAATTGGTCACTACATTCATAAGCTCTTTTATGCAACTGTGTTAAGCTAGCCCACCTTATAAGCCTTGCATGACCCTTGGTGTCCTTTATTTCTGGTTTTGATGGGTAAGTCTAGCTGAGTACCTTCTCGTACTCAGGGTTTATCCCACCATGTTGCAGGTGAAGTTCTTGGCCTATGAAGATGGTGGCTAATCACCGGTGGCTCGGTGATTCTATAGTTACTTCTCATCTATATGCTTTTGTCGGATGATGTCACTTATGCTAGCAATGTATTTGGAACATATATTAATGTAATCTTTTGAAAGCTATGTTGTTTTCACTAATCGGTTTTGAAACCCAAACTTGTACTATTATTTGTGAATCCACTTGTAATATTATTTTCCACTGCAACCCTGTTTATGTGATGTGTATTTGCTTAATCACGCGATCTTGGTTGTGATGTTGATTTACCGAGGTCTTTCGGGACACTCGGTGGACTACCGGGTTTATATGAGTGAAAGTATGTATGTGTCAATGTGTTAGTGGGGACAGCCGTACTTGATCTTATATAAATTGGGCAGTTCTGTTACAGCTGGCATCAGAGCAAGATTAAGCATAATACTGTCATGTACATTATTTTAAAAACAAAGTTTTGATTTTAAAAAGCCTATTTTAACTAAAACTTTAGCTACATGCAAATTTGTCAAAACTAATTTGCAAAACTATGCTAGCGACATCCTCCTTTATGCTCAGTTAAGGACTATTAGGTGGCTATCTAAGTACTAACATGGGGGTTTTTACTTTCATCGTCCATACGGAATGCTATTGTATGGATGCCATTCGCTTGAATGCTAATGTATGGATCAATTGCCTCTACGCCTAGGTAAGTGAAAGTTGTGAGAGCATGACCGTCCAACTGTCGGTCTAGGGGAGAGTTAGCTGTGGTTACTGGAATATTTACATGTCACACACATGTATATATGAAGGTACTTAATTGCGGGTATATTTATCGGGTAGCTATGGATATCGAAGTATATATATCTGGGGATGTATATATGGGGAGTATCTTAGTTTACTGCTTTCATTGTGTGCTTATTTATCTCTTGTGGGGATGGGCTGCAATAAATTTGCCTGCAGGTACGCTAACCACGAATGCGTAGATTGAATGTAGCTGACGACTAGCTATATATCGAGAGAGTACGTGTTATGCCACTGACATAGAACGTGATTGCCACCTTAGGCTGGCAATTTCGTGAGGACGAATAGGACGAGCATGCCTCATGATTGTGCTTGTGCATAAATATGCTTCCCTCACCTTGTTCTAATACTAAGTAACTTGTGATCAATGTGATGTTACTATCTTTCCTGTGTGAAGCTAGACAAAATGCCTTGTCCCATGCTGCTTGAATAGCTGTGCTTGATGGTAGTGTGTGATTAGTTTCGTCTTGTATGTTTGCTTCCAAAGGAAATAGATGACAAGTTATTAATTAGCAGAACTTCAACCCTTTGAAAACTAAATTGCTAAATGTAAGTAAAACTTGTTTTGTAGAGATATCCACCTACTCAGTAAAAAGGAAACAAAAGATAACAGTGCCTTACCACCATGTTTTGCATGATATGTGTAGTGGTGTTGTTGTAGGTGACTGCTTGTTATGTATGAGCTTTGTGCTTAGTAATAGTCGCTTAAGCTAATCGGATTGAGTATATTTGGAATGCTCGCTTAAGACCATGATGTAGGTGTGGATGCTCGTTATCTAGGTAGTGCAGTAGCTGTCACTCCTTTTGTCCTCGGTAAGCATACGAGTGTTGAATAGCACTATCCTAGAACAGCGTCCAAGTTTTGATAATCTCATGGTTGTCGTTTCTAATTAAGTTCTCTCTTAGGAGCCTGAGCCTGTACACGTGGTCGCTAGCCCTTGAATGTTGCACTACAAAGACCTTTATCCATGCCTTTGCTTGACCTTAGGCCCAAGCTTAGTTTCCATGATTTCTTGCATGTTTTGTGGTTGTCCCGCTCCTGTGTGGGAGGACCCTGCTACAAAAGTCCTTGTTAGATCTCATTGCTCCTTCGCCTATGGGTAATCTGGTGCAACGATGATCGCTATCTGCCCTGCCCTGGCTTTGGAACCTTCTACTCGCAGATCATGTCATTGCTTTATCAACTAAATCTCTAGTCAGTGCAATGGCTCTATCCCTCGAATCTTGTGTATTTTGTCTCCAACTCTTTCAAGTCTCTGGATATTTATCAGTCTTGATCTCATGTTGTTGCTCGACAAGACCAAATCTCAGGTTAATCTTTATTTGGTAATCACTTTGGTGGACATGAGGCGTTTATGGAAATTTATCAAGAGTCTCCTACTTAGTTGTCTTCAGCAATTAGGCTATGTTCTTTTGCGCTATGTTTTGAACTTCTGATCACCTCCTTGTTGATTCCTAACCTTGTGACTACCCTTGTTTGCTATCCCTCTTTTGCACAATGCTTGTTCTTACAATCTAATTGGTGCCACTAGAAATCTCACTTTGGTTGTATGTCCAGTAATGGTGCCACGATTAGTGATCTACAGTGCCATGACAAAACCGAGAGCCTCCTATGGGTGCACACATAAGGCTGTGCTACTCGGCACGCGCTGGTATCGGGGTTTCTAGTCATGATCCATTGTAGAACTACACCGATGTGTTATTTTCACGTGAGCTCTTCCTTGATTATCTCTCCATATCTTATCAAAGATCCCTATATCAGACCGAAAGTAGAAGAGCTTCTGGTTGAAGTCACAAAAAGGATATCCCTTGAAGAACTGGTCACTGACATAAAAATTAACAGACTACAAGAGGTGGTAGACAAGTGTTGGGTATCTTAGAATGGGGTACCCCAAGCAAAACATCAAAATGGGTTGCTAAAGTCCCATCAAAAAAGAAAAAGCTAGAAGGTAAGTCGTGGGCCCCTCACCCGCCACGACCAAGCCCACCAGGTCCTCCCCCTCATCGCCTCGAGCCTCGAGCAGGAGGTCTCGGCATCCTGACGCCAACTTCGCTTCACGCGAGGCTCCCCAGGGAAGGCCTCGGCAAGGAACGCCGTCTCCGCCCCGCCCGAGGCTCTCCACGGAAGGCCTCGGCAGGAAGCGCGTTCTCCGTATCGCGCGAGGCCTCTCGCGCGAGGCCTCGACAAGGAGCCTGATCTCCGTCTCGCGTGAGGCCTCATTCTCTGTGTCGCTCGAGGCCGGCTCGTCCATGGTCCGTCGCCCCCTGCCTCGGCCGACCCTCCCGACAGCGCGTCACATCTCATTAATACTTCCAACCACTCCCGCAATCTCAGCCGGACAGTGGCTCAACGTCACAGAATGGCCGACGCGACCCGAAGTCGCATCAGCGCCATACCGGCTGGGACAAGGCACGGCGGGGGTTACCGGCAACTGTGTCCCAGCACTGTGTCCACGATCAGCACCTGGGATAGGGTATGACGGGGGTTACCGGTAACTGTGTCCTAGCACTGTGTCCACGATCAGCGCCTGGGACAGGGTATGACGGGGGTTACCGGCCACTGTGTCCTAACGCTGCACCCACGACCCGCCGCCCGCTCAAGGCCTCGGCACTATACACCGAGGCCTCGGCAATCTCGGGGTTCGTGCCTGCCGAGACCCCCCCACCGCAGTACAAGCCTCGGCACCGACCAGGCCTCAGCCTCGCGCACAATCTGTCCACCGGGGCTTGCACGTTCACCGCCACGTCCGCTCCGAGACATTCCCGGGGCTCCCACGACGCACAGGACCTGATGGGACAACCACACCGCTCCAGTATTCCAAGGACGGATCGCTCCTACGGCCACGCCGCCACCGGAACAGGCCACAGGGTTCAGACATGCCACTCCTATTGGCACGACGTCGCATAGTGATACATATACTGCCCTCGTCCTCCCTTCAACTATAAAAGGAGAGGACTTGGGCCTCTTAGAGGAGGGAGAAGAAAGACCGGATAACACATACACACACGCACACATTCCAGCCGCTTGAGAGCAATGTCTCAGATGGCCCACTCACACCCTGCCGAGACCTGGGACTAGTTCCCTCTCTCCCTTAGCTTGTAACCCCCTACTATGAGCACTTCGGTGCAAGGAATACAAGTTCTATCCCTCAAACTGGACGTAGGGCGCCGATTGCCCGAACCAGTATAAACCTTGTGTCTCTTTGCATCACCATCCGAAATCGGGAGCCCGCAGAACAAATTCACTAGTCGGTCGAGGACCCCCCGGTCCGAAACACCAACAGTTGGCGTGCCAGGTAGGGGCGCTACGTGTCGGTTTCATCATCCCAGCAGGTTCCGGATGGCAGACCTGGTACGGCCATTGCGTCTCGGCACCGTAGTTTGGTTCGGGAGCCTAGAGTTCATGTCTCTAGGGCATGAGTATGACATGGTACTCCTCACTCCTCGAGCCCCGCCGTTCGATGATGAAGTTACGCACTGGCAGCCTAGGCGCAGGCGGCGCCCGGGCGGCCGCTCTCGCCGCGCTCGCCAGGCACGACGCGAGCAGGGCCACCCCGACGCTACACGAACCCGGGGCGGCACGCCACTCCCCACCGATATCCTACGACCAGCTGTTGGTACGGGGTCCCTGGCCGGGGACCTGTCTGGCCTGAGCTTGGACAAAGGGAAATCGCCGGTGGCTTGCGATGGCGCCCAGTCGTCAAGCTCCGCTCCACCACTCCCCGAAGAACCGACCCCGGCGGAGCAGAATCTAGCAATGGCACCATCCTCATACCCCTTTGGGTTGAGAAATGCCGCCGCTTCTTACGCCTATGCATACGCTGCCACTCATGAGGATCCCTCAGAGCGCTGCCAGCGCTTTGGTCTTGACCTAAGCACCCATGCTGACTCTCCGGATGAGGACGAGGCGTGGCCCGGAGTGGATTTCTCTAGGCTCCATGACCCTAGGGCTTTGCGACAGTTCTTGGCCACAAGCGACTACTACTTCGGTTGCTCCGACTCCGACGACGAAGGCACTTACGACCCCACTCGCGAGTGTTTCCACGTCGGGCTCGGGATGCCGAGGGCAGGCGAAGAGGATGAGGGGGCAGGTAGCTGCTCCCCACTTCGTCCAGGGGCGGGCGCCGTCACACCCCCACGCAATGTCCTGCCGGCCGCACGAAATGAGAATGTCGCTCTTGCATGACCTCAGCGCCCAGACCTAGAGCAGCTCCGTGAGCTCCAGGCCAAGGTCGAACAAGACCAACTCCTTCTGCAGCAGCTTCGGGACTCTCTCGAATAGGAACAGTGAGGCCGTGGCGAAGGTGGGGGAGCCCGACAAAGATCTCGCGATGTGCATCACCGCATCCATGACGATGAAGGGAGCGAGCAACCCCCAGTCTTCAATCGCGCTAGCTAGAACGTCGCGGCTGCGGCAATGCTGGTCCACGCAATGCCCGATCCTTCTACCACAGAGGGGCGGCGGGTCCGCAGCGAGCTCCACGATCTCCTAGAGACCGCTGTGGTTTAGCAGGCTAAGAGTTTCGTCTCCCAACGGCACGGGGGCGCCTCAAACCTTCTCACAGCACCGCCTCGGTAGGACAGGGAAGCCCCGGCTCATCCCGAGCCTGACCGAGCGCCAATAGCCCACAGGATCCCCATGCTTCTGGACTGCCTCGGCAATCGACGTGAGGTGCAGGGAGACCATGAGGTGGTCAGCAGGCGATGATGCCATGACAACAAGGGGCCCGCTCGGGGCTACCACCCACACCGAGGCCATCGCTACGATAGTGGTGAGGATCGCAGTCCTTCCCCTGAGCCGCCAGGCCCTCGGGTCTTCAACAGGGCCATCCGCGCTGCTCCTTTCCCCGCTCGGTTCCGATAGCCGGCCAATCTCGCGAAGTACAGCGGTGAGACCAACCCGGAACTCTGGCTCGCCGATTACCGCCTGGCCTGCTAGCTAGGTGGCGCGGACGATGACCTACTCATCATTTGCAATCTCCCTTTGCTCTTGTCGGACTTGGCACGAGCCTGGCTCGAGCATCTCCCCCCCTCGCAAATCCACGACTAGCGCGACTTGGTTAGGATCTTCGTCGGGAACTTCCAGGGCACATACGTGCGCCCTAGGAATTCCTGGGATCTTAAGAGCTGTCGCCAGAAGCCAGACAAGTCTCTCCAAGACTTCATCCGGCGCTTCTCCAAACAGTGCACCGAGCTACCCAGCGTTGGTGACTCGAAGATCATCCAGGCTTTCCTCTCCGGCACCACTTGTCGGGACTTGGTCCGAGAATTAGGTCGCAACGTCCCACGCTCTACTGCCGTGCTCCTCGACATCGCCACCAGCTTCGCCTCAGGTGAAGAGGCTGTCGGAGCCATCTTCCCCAATGCCGACACCAAGGGTAAGCGGAGGGAAGAGGCCCCCGAGGCCTCAGCCTCCCACCTCCCTAAGAAAAAGAAAAAGGGGCGCCTGGGGAAGCAGGAGGTCCTGGAGGCTGATCTGGTCACAGCCACAGAGCACAAGAATCCCCAAGGCTCCAAAGGCCCTAGGCCCTTCGACGACATGCTCAAGAAACCCTGCCCTTACCACCAGAGCTCGGTTAGGCACGCTCTCGAGGATTGCACCATGCTGCGGCGCTACTACGCCAGGCTCGAGCTCCCCGATGATGACACCAAGCAGAAGGGCACCGGTGGTCAGGACGAAGACAAGGACAATGGGTTCCTCGAGGTACGCAACGCTTTCATGATCTTTGGTGGGCCCTCGGCATGCCTTACGGCGTGGTAGCGCTAGAGGGAACGCTGAGAGGTCTTCTCGGTCAAGGTGGCCACCCCCCAGTACCTCGACTGGTCTCGAGAGGCGATCACCTTCGATCGAGATGACCACCCCGACCGTATTCCGAATCCCGGGCAGTACCCACTGGTCGTCGACCCGATCATCGGCAACACCCGACTCTCCAAGGTGTTGATGGATGGAGGCAGCGGCCTCAACATCCTTTATGCCAACACCCTGGAGCTCTTGGAGATCGACCGATCGAGGCTCTGAGGCGACGTCGCACCCTTCCATGGCATCGTGCTAGGGAAGCGCACGCGACCCCTTGGGCGTATCGACCTTCCTGTCTGCTTTGACACCCCTTTCAACTACCGCAAGGAAGTCCTCACCTTCGAGGTAGTCGGGTTCGGGGGAGCCTACCACGCCATTCTGGGACGGCCGTGCTATGCCAAGTTCATGGTAGTGCCCAACTATACCTACCTCAAGCTCAAAATGCCAGGCCCTAATGGTGTCATCACGATCGAGTCCACGTACGATCATGCATATGACTACGACGTCGAGTGCATCGAGTACGCCAAGGCTCTTGCGGAGGCCGAGACCCTCATCGCCCACCTCAACCAACTCAGTGGCGAGGTGCCTGACTCCAAGCATCGCGCGGGGGCGTTCAAGCCCGCTGAAACCATCAAACTCATCCCGGTCGACCCCGCCTGCCCTGACGACCGAGCGCTGAGGATCAGCGCCACCCTCGACATCAAATAGGAAGCCATGCTCGCCGATTTTCTCCGTGCGAACGCCGACATATTCGCATGGAGTCCCTCGGACATGCCGGGCATACCAAGGGAGGTCATCGAGCACGCCCTGGACATCCGGGCCAGATCTAGACCGGTGAGGCAACGCCTGCGCCGCTTCGACGAAGAAAAGCGCAGGGCCATCGGAGAGGAGGTACGGAAACTCTTGGTGGCCGGGTTCATCAAGGAAGTGTCCCACCCAAAGTGGTTGGCTAACCCCATTTTAGTTAAGAAGAAAAATGGGAAATGGAGGATGTGTGTAGACTACACTAGTCTAAACAAAGCCTGTCCAAAGGTCCCCTTCCCATTACCTCAAATCGATCAAATCGTTGATTCCACCACAGGATGTGAGACCCTGTCTTTCCTTGATGTGTACTCTGATTACCATC
Organism: Miscanthus floridulus; assembly: GCF_019320115.1. Lineage (NCBI taxonomy): Eukaryota > Viridiplantae > Streptophyta > Magnoliopsida > Poales > Poaceae > Miscanthus > Miscanthus floridulus. Next base: position 62,308,385 of record NC_089587.1, on the reverse strand, counting down.
AGATCAAGATGAAAGAGTCCGACTAGCTCGCGACTTCTTTCATCACACCGTTCGGCATGTACTGCTACGTGACGATGCCCTTCGGCCTCAGAAACACGGGTGCCACGTACCAGTGATGCATGACCTAGGTTTTTGGCGACAACATCGGGTAGACCGTCGAGGCCTACGTAGACGACATCGTGGTCAAAACCAGAAAGGCTGAGAATCTCGTGAATGACTTGAGGGTAACCTTCAAATGCCTTAGAGAGAAGGGCATCAAGCTCAATCCTGAGAAGTGTGTGTTCGGGGTCCCCCGAGGCATGCTCTTGGGATTCATAGTCTCAGAACGTGGCATTGAGGCCAACCCAGAGAAGGTCTCGGCTATAACCAGCATGGGACCAATCAGAGACCTCAAGGGAGTACAGAGGGTCATGGGATGCCTTGCGGCCCTGAGCCACTTCATCTCGCGCCTCGGCGAAAAAGGTTTGCCTCTGTATCGACTCTTGAGAAAATACGAGCGTTTTTCTTGGACCCCTGAGGCTGAGGAAGCCCTTGATAGACTCAAGGGGCTGCTCACCAATCCTCCCGTTCTGATACCCCTGGCCATGGACGAGGTCCTCTTACTCTACGTCGCCGCAACAACCCAAGTGGCTAGAGCCGCCGTAGTAGTAGAGAGGCAGGAAGAAGGACATACTCTGCCTACCCAATGACCTGTCTATTTCATCAGCGAGGTGCTCTCCGAGACCAAAGCGCGCTACCCCCACATCCAGAAGCTAGTCTACGTTGTGGTCCTGCCTCGGCGCAAACTGCGCCACTACTTCGAGTCGCACCCAGTGACTGTGGTATCATCCTTCCCCCTAGGCGAGATAGTTCATAACCGGGAGGCCTCGGGCAGGATAGCCAAGTGGGCTGTTGAGCTCATGGGGGAAACATTGACCTTTGTGCCTCGAAAAGCGATCAAGTCTTAGGTCTTGGCTGATTTCGTGGCTGAATGGATTGATACCCAACTGCCACCTACTCAAATTCAGACGGAGTGCTGGACCCTATACTTCGACGGATCCCTGATGAAGACCGGGGTAGGCGCGGGTCTGCTCTTCATTTCGCCCCTCGGAGTACACATGCGCTACATGGTGCGGCTCCACTTCACTGCCTCCAATAACGTGGCCGAATACGAGGCCCTCGTCAATGGCTTACAAGTCACCATCGAGCTTGGGGCACGGCGCCTCGACGTCCAAGGCGACTCGCGGCTCGTCATAGATCAGGTGATGAAGGAGTCAAACTGCCTCGACCCTAAAATGGAGGCTTACTGCAAAATGGTACGATGCCTAGAAGACAAGTTCGACAGTCTCGAACTAAATCACATCGCGCGAAAGTATAACGAGGCCGTCGACGAGCTGGCAAAGATGGCCTCGGCACAGGCCCTAGTCCCCCCAAACATCTTCGCCAGAGACCTTCACAAACCTTCCATCGGCTGCACCTCGATAGCAGAGGAGGGCCCACCTGGGGAACCCATGGCAAAGCCCGACGCCCCCTCTGCTGCCAAGACCCCCTCGGCTGAGCCCGAGGTCATGGAAGTCAACGCCGAACCTCCGTAGACTGATCAGGACACGGATTGGCGAGTCCTGTTCCTCGATTGGCTTGATCGGGGGGAGCTTCCCGACGACCGAACTGAAGCACGACGGCTTGCGCGCCAAGCCAAGACCTACGCCCTCTACAATGGCGAATTATACAGGTGAAGTCCCTCAGGTGTCCTTCAACGATGCATCAGTTCCAAGGCAGGCCAAACCCTGCTTTGGGACTTACACGCAGGCGCCTTGGGCACCATGCGGCGCCTCGGACGCTCATAGGGAATGCTTTCCGCCAAGGGTTCTACTGGCCGACGGTGGTCGCCGACGCTACCCAGCTAGTACGCTCCTGCGAAGGATGCCAGTACTACGCTCGGTAGACACATCTCTTGGCCCTAGCCTTGCAAACCACCCCCATCACATGGCCGTTCGCCGTGTGGGGGCTCGACATGGTCGGGCCTCTGCAAAAGGCCCCCAGGGGCTACACCCATCTACTGGTATCAATCGACAAGTTCTCCAAATGGATCGAGGCCCGTCCGATCAATCGAATCAAATTCGAGCAGGCAGTGCTGTTCTTCACTGACATTATCCACCAGTTTGGGGTCCCCAACACCATCATCACCGACAATGGGATGCAGTTCACTGGCAAAAAGTTCCTGACATTTTGTGACGACCACCACATTCGTGTGGCCTGGTCGGCCGTAGGACACCCAAGGACCAACGGCCAAGTAGAGCGTGCCAACGGCATGATCCTACATGGCCTCAAGCCAAGAATTCACAACCGGTTGAAAAAGTTTGGCAAGAAATGGCTCACCAAACTCCCGTCGGTCATCTGGAGCCTGAGAAACACTCCAAGCCGAGCCACGGGGTTCACGCCTTTCTTCCTAGTCTATGGGGCTGAAGCCATCCTCCCCACCGACCTGGAATATGGTTCCCCGAGGCTGCAAGCCTATAACGAACAAAGCAACCGCACAACCCGAGAGGACGCCCTCGATCAGCTAGAGGAAGCCCGAGACGTCGCACTACTACACTCGGCCAAGTATCAGCAGAGCCTGCGGCGCTATCTGGCCCGACGCGTCCGAGGCCGAGACCTAAAGGTAGGCGACCTGGTGTTGAGGCTAGCACAGAGCAACAAGGGTCGCCACAAGCTAACCCCGCCATGGGAAGGACCGTACATCATCGCCCAAGTCCTGAAGCCTGGGACCTACAAGCTGGCCAACGAAAAGGGCGAAATCTTCACCAACGCTTGGAACATAGAACAGCTACGTCGCTTTTATCCCTAAATTTCCAAGCATTGTATATGTCGTTTCTCGAAATACAATTAAAAAGCGCTCTTTAGTTGGTCTTTACTTTTCGAGAAACCCCCCGAGCCCACCGTAGGTCTCGGCAGTACAATAAACACAACAAGGGAGACTCAGCTCTGCCTCAGCAGAACCAAGCCTCCCTTGGGGGCTAGATGGGGGACTCCCCCTAGGTCCCACGCACCATTTTTTAGTTGCTTTTCAAAAAAATTCCTACACCAAGTCTCTAGCAGGTTCTGACGAATCATTTGTAAAGACTCGCCGGACCAAGGTCCGTTTCCTAAGCAAGAGGCCGGTAGAGTCATGAGACGGCCTACGCCCCCGGGCTACGACACTCCCTCACTACCTCTCGCTCAAGGGATGGCTTAGGCCCCATAGGGGTGTTTTGCAAACGAAATCTGATTAGAAGCAACAGAGGGCAAAGGCTCGGAAACATGAGAAAAACAACTAAGAAACACAAATACGTCAGAAATAAAGGCCTCGACGGCCACAAACGTTATGATACAAAAATAACCCCTATTCTATCTTTACATAGCCCCTGGGGCCCAGATTAAGGCTTAGGGCCTCTAGCACTGGCAGATGGTAGGGGAGGAACTACCTCATCTTCAAAGAGCGTCGCCAGCGCCGTGCCAGGGCCTTCCGCCGCCTCCAGCAGCTTCGCAACCGCCGCATGGGCCTCCTCGTCATCATCAGGCAGAACGTAGCCATCACTAATGGCCGGGAGGTCGATGCCAAGGTAGTGAGAGGAGATGACGGCCATCGCCCGCTTGACACCCGTGTGCAGCACCCCTCGAAGCCGCTCGCGCATCTGGCTACTCAGCGCAATCAAGCGGCACCCAAGGGAGCTACCCGACTAAACCCCCTCGACCTCCAGGGCCTCGCAGGCAGAAAGGGCAGCATGCTTTAGCGCCTCATGCTCCCCGATCTCGGTCTCGAGCACCGTTTGCACCGCGCTGGAAGCCTCGGCGGCCCGAATGATCTCCGCCTCAGACTCTGCACCACGGAAAATGGAATAAGGTCGAGCCAGAGAAGAAACAACCTAAGTTAGGGACGGAAGCCCACAGAGCTCACCCTTGGCCTTCAGCTCCCAGCGTCGGGTCTCAGCCTGACAGGCCTCGGCTTTCTCCTTCAACCGCTGGGCCTCGACCCGAGAGGCCTCGGCCGCCCTGGAAGCTTCACTCCCCAGCTCTGCATCATACAAGGAAGTTAGGGAGCGAACATAAGAGGAAGAAAACAAAACAAGGGGACTCAAACTCACCCTCGACTGTCCCCCTCAAAACCACAGCCTCGATTTGCGAGGCCTCAACCGCAGCAAGGGCCTCGTTCAGAGCGCCTTTGGTCAGCCGGTGCGCACTCTCCTCTGCCCCCAGCTGCCCAGCGAGGGCCTTGCCCGAGGCCGTCGCTTCTTTAGCCCGGGATCTGAAGGCATCCTGTTGATGCAAAAGTGGATCTACAAACACAAAGGGCTAATACCCGAATCGATATCCAAGGCATGCCAGTCGATTTGACCTGTTAATCGACAAGGATGAAGATACGAGCACTTTGGTCCTGACAACAGCGATACGCCCGGAAGTCACGGCCAAGAGGTACTCACGCGGAACTCGAGGATCGCCGAAGGTTGCACTAAAGCGATGCAGCTCGCCGAATCAATGAGAACTCATAAAGAGAAAATAATGCAAATTAACGAAGTCGCCGAAAAGTAAGTAGATGCAAATGGGAGTAAAAATTGGTTTTGATATTGATTGATATATCTAATTACATTGCCTCTCACTCCATATTTATACCCTGATCTAAAGAGACACAACCAAACACAACTAGGACACCAAGCCCATATCTAAGGAAACACGTGACTCTTACATGAATCATACTCTAACAAATATAGAAAAGGAAATCAACTCCTATCTATTTCCCTGTCCGCCTCAATTACAATGGAAATCTCACCGTCCTCCTTCCCATCGGCATACCCCCTATTTCATCGGCAGTAGTCCTCAAGTCTTCCTTCATCAGCATACTCCTTGTTTCATCGGCAGTAGTCCTCAAGTCTTCCTTCATCGACATACTCCCTGTTTCATCGGCAGTAGTCCTCAAGTCTTCCTTCATCGGCATACTCCCTGTTTCATCGGCCATCACCAGCTATCGGCAACCATCTTTACAAGTTGGCTTTCATCAGCTATCAAGTATACAGTAACTTTCCCCTTGCCGATTAGTCCACTCCGATCATTTTGACACGTGCAAAAAACAGTGTCAACACATGCCCCCCAATTTCGGAGTATAAAACCATTAATGCTCCAAAATTTACTCCAGATTACCGTAACTCATTCTCCAAGCCAAAACCTGATCTGTTATCAAATCCAATCAAATCTAATCCTGATTCACGCACTTCAGTAAATATCGCACAATCGCCAACCACTCTTGCCTTGATTATGGTTAAGATACCGAAACAATAACCCATCGGCAAGATCTTAACATGATAATGCTGTCATTTTCAGAATTAAAACATCCTGTACCGATATCTCTTCCAAGTCATAATTACTTGCCATCAACCCATCTGTACAATCCCCTGATTATCGTGCGAACAATTACCATATCCATCTGAACCACTTCGACCTACATGCGCGCGGCATAGAGATAAGTCCAAAATACCCCTACTCCAAGCGGCTTATAAATAGATTCCTCCGGAATACTCGTCTTCTACCCTCAGATTCCAATCTTTGACATTTTCTCTTTCTGGCGGCGACTCCGACGAACCACTGCACGACCTCAACCAACAAGAACCCTTCTCTAGCGTTACCTCAAGTCTCTGGCTCGTGCCCTCATCTTCCTCAAGATAATGGCAATCAACTTCGACGTCCCCGCGGTTCGCTCCACTT